>NC_137112.1:18976525-19029025 GCF_949357685.1 Gobio gobio | reverse complement strand
TATTGCATTAGTATTGCATTCTTCTCATGGGCATTTAATACTTTTTGACTTTTCAGTCTGATGCGACCCCAATTCTGTGATATTTAGCCACGGGAATGCGAATTTTAGTGCCAAAAAAACACATTTTACCCCCAAATGTGATTTTTACTGGGGAATCCCCCCCTGGAATGCGATTGGGCTTGTTTGGAGTAGCAATTGGGCGGGTTTGTTGTGAAAACCTGGCAACCCTGGGCAGCGGGAAACACAAACACACCAGGCTTGTTCGAGATGCATCGTCACTGCGCAGACCGTTCCATGTATGATATAAAAAAAAACGCATGAGTGAATCAAAAGCATAAGGAGTCATGTGCTCTCGCTGGACTTGTTGTCATACGGCGATCGGTCTCTGCACAGCACCACTGCGAACAAGCCTTCCATCAACAATGCAAACGTTGCGTTACTATTCATTCACATGGCTTTACGATCCTACATCGGCATCAAAACAC
The DNA here is from genome assembly GCF_949357685.1 of Gobio gobio. Taxonomy (NCBI): domain Eukaryota; kingdom Metazoa; phylum Chordata; class Actinopteri; order Cypriniformes; family Gobionidae; genus Gobio; species Gobio gobio. The sequence goes on along the minus strand of NC_137112.1, from coordinate 19,028,540 downwards.
AACGAAAACACAGCGAATCCAACGCATTCATGTAGTTCGCCGTAATTTGTATAGACGGAGATTACAAACGAACAGCAGCTGTTAGCTCCATTAGCTGCTATTTCAAAAATGGTGGATCTAAAGTTTGTGTTGGTCTTGTTGACCCCGCCCCCAGTGCCTGACGGAATCGGTTCTTACTTCTAGCCCTGTTCTAGCCCAGCAATGTTTTGGTGCTTCTTAAGAACCACTTTTCCTGGCTCGGAGCTGGGGCTTTGTGTGTGGAAACACAAAGAACTGATTTGAAACTAGGCTCTGGCTCCGATCTAGCTCTGGCTCTGCTTTGGTGGAAAAGGGGTATATGTTTTTACTCTCATAGCTCTCATACTCTAAAATATCCCCATTGACATGCATTATACGACTATCACACTGCAACGGTTGGAGTTAAAAATCTTAATTTGTGTTCTACTGAAGAAACAAAGACACCTACATCTTGGATGCCCTGGGGGTAAGCAGATAAACCTAATTTTGTTTTTGGGTGAACTATCCCTTTAATGTGTAAATATGGTTATACATTCATTTAGAGATTTAATGTGTAAATATGGTTATACGTTTCAACATGAAAACATCACTGAAAACTGCTAAAAAAAATTTATATCAATTATCAGCCCCATTTACAATGTTCTGAGGACATTTTTGTTTATATTTGTACGCTAAACTGCTTTTACTATGAGCTAGATCTTGACCTCATGTCCAATGTAAAATATGGGTCCTGAAGGAAAAAACAACCACTGGCTTATGTCATTGCAAAAGAAAATTCTATTTCTCTATCCTGAACCCTATTGCTGCACTCGATTGACTCTATTGATCACAATGAAGTACTCCAGAGTACTTACCTGCATGGCCTATGTGGAAGAGAATAGTGCTGGGTGACAGTGTGAAGTTTGAAATGTTGGCTCCAAGTTTAAACCACTGAATAATATCATGAAAGAGTGGAAGAATAATAGACTGAATACATAGAAATGTGACATCCCAACATTTATTAACAAAGATTTAATTTAAAGGCAAGTCAATTTTTAGATGTACTCATAATAATAATAATAATAATAATAATAATAATTAATAATATTGGGTCAGAAGTGGTCTTACCAGTATGAGCAAGAGCAGAAATGGTGAGAGGACCAAGGCAGTAAATGTGTTAGATACAACTGTGGGTGGCTTCTTCTCTGGCTCTCTAAACAGATGCTGTAGAAACAATAGTATTAATGAAAACAACAGAATTGAGATGACGGATAGGACTGAGTTATAGTCAAACAAATTTATATATTTAGCCTTTCAATATACACTATATATTGCCAAAGGTTTTGTTTGTGGTGAAGGTGGGGATGATAAATGCATGTTGATTTCACACAGTATATGTGTCTTGCCTATTTTTTTTCATAAGGTCAGATGTTTCTCTTTCTTTTTGGCATTGTAGCCACATGATAAATTAAATATCCTTAATTAAAACATGTATCTCTGTTTTTAAACTTGTAGTCAATCTATAATGTATTTGTTATTTGTCTGAAATCAGGGTTTAAAAAGAAGTTGGTTCGTTCTGCATGAACAAAAGCAAAAATATATATGCTGGTGCGATCACTTGAAAATGTTAATTTTAAAACAAATAGGCCTCGATTCCTGGCCTTAATTATCTTGTGATTCCAGTATAGATTTTTTTTTATTCCTAACCCGATTAATTACCTACAATAGCCATTTAATTCATGCTATTGCATGTGAATAAATATGTGCATGTAACTACGGGGCTATGTGAACTATATGTATTTTTCCCTCGACATTGGCAATTATCGTGTTGTAACTAACTTTTATTATCGACATTGTGATACTTGGGAGACACTGTTGATACGATAATATTGTCATATCGCCCAGCCCTAGTCTGCATGACTTGGTGCTTGATTTTATACACCTTTGGCCATGGAAGTGACTGGAACACGTGAAATCAATGATTTGGAGGGGTGCCCCAATACTTTTGGCAATATAGTGTCAATATCTCAATATTTATGTATATGTGTTCTGATATTCTATGAGGAACCATCATTTCAAGCAATCATTATAAATTAAATTCAAAATATTTAATGAATGAAAACAGTTAAAAAATTTTTAGCAATACATAAACAGCCATATTTACCTGTGGTCTGACACCACTTAATGATAATGCTTTTATTTTGCATTGTTCTAGTTTAACAAATGTGTCAATGCTAATTAAATTACTAATAAAATGCAATTTTTTTATTATTTGGTATGTTCCTCTTTTCTTTAATGACAGCAGAATTTAAGATAAAATGAAGAACACAGAAACACATTACACATAATAGAACAAGTGGCAGATTTGCATTTACACTCCAAAACGTAATGCACAGATCTATTTTGACATATTAGATTTGTTTGTTCTTCCATTTGTACGGTTATCGCAATTTCATCGTAATCCCACATCTTTGCAGTGTACTTAACAGCATGAACAAATATCTTTGACTCAATGTGAATTAATGGATTATTTAGAAAATGATTGCTCTGTTAATAAATCACTGAAGCGGTCAATCATTTCAGTTCAGACTGAACACGATCCTGTTATAATCCAAAAAAAGCTATTCATTCTGCACAATTAATCTCTTATTTATGTGTTTATTATAATGAGAGTTTGCAAGCATGTAGAACAGTGAGCTTGCGTTGACACTTCAGATTGGCCATTGCACTCAATGCCATGTGCCATGTCTGTGACTGGCTACAAATCTCAAAGCTTCAAAAACACACTGTAAATAAAATCCTCTTCACAAAGCACTCATGGGAGTTTGAAACAGCCATCTATCAAGCAGGTACCGAATTTAATTTTAACTTACTCTCCTATTTGATTAGACAAACAAACATCATAAAACTAATGAGACACAGAAATAAACAGTGCATTGTAGTCATTATAAAAATCCAGCTACATCATGGATATCACCAGAAAAAAAAAATTCTAAATCATCGACATCCAATATAAATCACCAAACCCTAGGAGGCACAACATTTATGATTCTGCTGTTTCAGACACTGGAGTGCTTACCTGGATTTCTGGTTTGGGTATGTACAAAGTTTTAGCCAGAATTGTCAAAGGTGCCTCTTCATCCAAAAACTTCAGCACAACGTCAGCCTTTGAGAAGAATTTTAAGTCATTTCAATGACTGAATCGATGTCTTTTGTAACAGTTCAACAACAGCTTAACTTCCAAACGTCAAAATAAAAGACAAATATAACAAAGCTCTTACAAAAGTTTACTTCAAGATCCCAGCGTTCTCCAATTAAAATAACTGCCTTACCACATTCCACAAAATAGGGTTCTCCAGCGTAGCATCTCCCACCATCAGGTAAAGCGCGTATGTGCCAGATATGGAGTCAAACTCGGTCTTTCTCTCAGCTGTGTCCAGCTCAAACTTATACAGGTTCTTGCTGTCAGGTTCAGCCACAAACACAACCTCCTGACCCGTCTTCTGGTTGTGTAACCTCACAAAGGTCTGAGAACAATGACTTGGATCAGTTTATTGAAATGCTTTTGAACAGTGAATTTAACCAGGGTTGCCAACTTTGCTTGCCTGGCTGAAGTGAGATTTTGATGACATGGACGGAATCAATGACATGCCCCTATTTGAAGTTATGGATCCAACCATTAATTTTACAAATACTTCAGCCAAACATTGTACTAGATGCAGATGCTTTTTTAGAGACAGAACTTTTTTTTTTACTTTATCTGCCACATACAGTCATTATATAGCTTGTTAACCCTCTCGAGTCGGCGGTCCCACCGGTGCGATCTGCTCTTTTTTTCTTATCAGTGCAAAAGAGACTCAAATAACTTGTTTTTTTTATCATTAAGTTTCTGTTTTTTTTGTGTACGGTCACAATAAAAACAAAATGTTTTGCTTTTTGCAAAATAAAGAAAACAAACATGATACGAGATCTGCAGCCTCTCTCTCAAAGACATTCATTCAGATCGTCTTCAGAAAAGGACCTCTAGCTAAGTGAATACTTGTCACAAACATGAGACATATGTCCAAAGAAACGCTGAAATGTCAGGTTTTAAACAATGTAAACCAAATCGAAAACAAATATGCTGTGTTTATGTAATTTGGTTGAAAAGTGATAGATATCAGTCTTTAATCAGCCAGTTCATCATGCACTAATGCGCCCACGCAGCACACGCTCTATTGAGACTCAAATACTGAGGTGATCCAGAGTTGACGCCCACACACCAACTCATACAAACACATCAAGTAATGCTATAGTATTAAATTATACTAATTTAATATCAAAGTTTGTTATATAGAGTTAATATCGAGTTTTGTTTTGTAGAAAGTGAGGGTTTTTTTTTGTTTTGTAGAAAGTGATTATTTAATTTTTTAGCATGAAACTAATTTAAAGGGGCTATATGCAACTTTTTCCCCAAAATAAACGTAACAATAGCCTTTTTATTTTACCATTTATGACTCAAACATCTCCTGATGAGCATACTGACACCTTGTCCGCTCACAGTGGGTGCACCTATAAGCCTGTATCCTATTTTTCCTATTTTCTGGCGGGTCGTTTTTTTTCCCGCGCTGTCTGCGGATGTGACGTCACCACCGCTGCGAGAGCGAGCAGAAAATAAAAGCAGTTCTGTTTTTTGGCCACAGGTGTCAGTCGCGAGTTTAAATTTCAGAAAAACGCATATAGCCCCTTTAAAAAAAAATGCTCTTGGTACTTTTTGTCTTGAAAAATGTAAATATTCTTAAATCAAGATGCATTTACTAGATAAGTACAATATAATGTCCTTTGTCCTGCTGCTCTCAGTCACATAAGTACCTGAAGCTCATTCATTATGCAGCTCATTATGCGGGCTATTATATTATTTTATTTTGTTATCTCAGGTGTTCTCATCATTATTCATTAGATATCACGCCTCCTCGCATACGGGCTTTGTGAAGAAAAACTGTCTTACAAATTTTAAATCAGTGTACGGTTTTATGTGAATGAGTAGGCTCAATGAAAAAATACAAGCATGTACATACATGTTGCTCAGATATTATGGTAGGCCAGTTTGTGCTGAATACAGTGTAATTACACTTTTGCCACTTTTAATATGTTTATAAGCAACTGAAAAAAATACAAATGTCAGAGCATGTCAAAACTTCTAAAGGGCCCCAAAACAGGTTAGACTCCTAGGGGTTAATAATACCAGTCAGTTATATTTCTTACTGATGATTTTATTAAAAAACAAAAAAATATATATTTTTTAAGAACACACATGCAGGCCTCTGAAAAATGTAATGTTACTGTAATTTATTGTTCTTGTAGGGCCTAAATGTAAAGGACTCTCGTTACCGTTACATTTACGGTTAAAAAAATGTCTTGCATACATTTTATAAAAAAATTATTGCACTAATTTCTGTCAAGCTCTGTCTGTTTTACACGCATGCACACATTTTGAAAGTATACGCTGGGGAAAGCGATTCCATTAAACGGTAAAGCACACTCAGTTGGCATCTGATGCGGTAAGCAGCTCAAATTCAGCTTAATGAGTTTGAGTTCCTTTGAGGTTTTCCCTTTGTTTTATCTTATTTGGCATGAGATTTAGTTGGGTGGCGTGAGGACAAGGGCATGAGATAGAGCTTGAAAAGCTGGCAACCCTGATTTAACATTGCTGATTATTTATGTCATATTTCACATCTCAAGAAATTATACATTGCATCTTTCTTAGGAATGTTAAAGGTGCCCTAGAATGAGTTGAAACATATGTTTGATCCCGTTTCTGATGAAGATGCAGATTTTGAGGAACCAATTGGAAATGGACGCTTCTGAGTGGTAAGTTTAGTCTTTATTTTCAGTAAGAACCTGCAAAACGTAACGTCAGTAATTTTACTATAACTTCAGCCTACATGTGAACTAGCATATAACTAACTTTACACGTTAACGCATAACGTCAGCCGTCACACCTTTGTTTTTAGCATTGTGAAAATATTTTAATCATTGTAATGCATCACCGTATGATTTTACAATGATGGCTTCTTCACTTTGAGTCACGAACTCTAAACAGCGAACTGAGTAGCGCGTAAATATGTTGTTTGTACAGTAAAGGTTTTTTTTTAACAAATTGACTAGATGCCTTGTCAAATGACTATCGTTTCAACTTAAGTGGTGGAGAAGGTGAGGATCAAGTGAGCTATCTGTAAACATCTAAACTACGGTAGTTAGCTCTTGAGTTGTGTTGTTGATGAAATCTAGGCTAAATTATAATTCTATCTGACAAAAGGGATTGCCATATGCATCTACGGTTGTATTTTGTAGATTTATATGACAACACTGGCAGGAAATAATATTAACCTTTGTCATTTGACATTTGTCAAACTGTTATGTATGCTACTTGGAGTTTCCTATTGTTGCTGTACTAGCATCTTGCGTTGGATCTAGACAACACAGGGGAAATTATCATTAATGTTTTCTCACTAAGAAACTTTCAATTTAAATCAGAAATTGTTTAGACAGTCAATAAGTGGATAAAAATCACTTATTACTGCTTGTGGGAATATAGTTTGAATTTCCGCTTCTCCAGTATCAGACACTGAGCGAAGCCTGCTTGATATTGTCCCAGATTAGAAAAACTGTCCGTGGTGAAATGGGCCGAGCAAACAAACAACTTTGAATTAAATTGTTTCCGGTTATAGATAAACATGAACCATGCCTGTTGACAGTTTTTTTTTCTGTGGGAAGGGTATGAAAAGTCCTCACGTCCCCTGCACAGCCTGGAACATTACATTTATTTCCATGATCTGCCATTTTTGCTATCCTCACGTAACGCTTCTTTCTTCACAATACCTGCAGGTACGCAACTCCCGATGATTCGGCTGTGCAGTTCCGCTTGGCCTTGAACATGTGCTGGCATATGCAAATGTTGGGGACGTACATATTAACATCGACTGTTACGCAACAGTTGGGATCATTATGTTGAGATTCGCCTATTTTTCCGTGGTGTTTTTCGAAAACGAGATTTACATATGAAGGAAGCAATGGTGTTTGAGACTCTGTATGTGATGTCCATGTACTGAACTTGTTATTCAACTATGCCATGGTTATTTACATTTTTCATTCTAGGGCACCTTTAAGATATTTTTGCACCGTGACAATATTTTCATGACAAATGAGTATCTTTTCCACCAAATAACTAACACAGCAGGAGGACATTTTACTTTAAAATAAATTGTGATTCTAAATAGATTCTAAGTTAAAACAAATGCCTTGATAAATATTATATAATTTAAATGTTAATCTCAGAATTAGTTGGGAGAATTATTCAGGAAAATATTCAAATAGGAATTTAAATAGACCAAAATTGGCTTAAAATATAACCTCATTTCATTCTTTGTAATATGAACCTGACGTTTTCTTTTTAAGACTGTCCTTGGTATTTGTGCACTCTAAAATTGACATGCAAGGGACAAAAATGCTTGTGCCGCAGTTAACCTAATGAAGGCAAAAAAGGTAAAAGCCTACACAATAGGGCACAATTTATTGAATTGCCATGCTTTATGATGTAAATACAAGATCAACATTAAAAACAAAAAAATCACTTTGGTTGTAATAGTCACCTGGTGAGGGGTGAGTTCCACTCCTGTGGTCTCATCAACTAACTGGAATGTCATGGCAAAGTTTTGATGGCTGTCTGCCATAAAAGACGCTTTGGCTTTAGTTGGATATTCCACTCTGAAGCACAGAATTTAGCATATACGTTGGTACAGTTTTACAATAAAGTAAAAATTCATGAAGCTTTATAAATGCTAATCTTGCCTTGTGGTTTTGGGGCCAATGCTCTGATCCTTGTCCACCATAGACAAATCCATGTTATTGATTGCAACCCGGGTAGAGACCTTTACTTTGAGCTGAGAAAGTAAATCAAACAAGTTTCAATCTTAAGCTTTAAAATGACAAAACTAAGAAATTATTGTAATGCATCAAAATGGACAGTTGAAAGTGTGAATATGCTGGGAGAAAGGAAAAATACAGCAATTACAGTAATTGTCTTTTTTTAATTTCAGTGAGAGAGGCCTATGCATTCTGAAAATCTCCACAGCAAATGTGACATGCTCTTGACCTTATAATTGTGCACTGAACAGTCAGAGCAATTATTCTTTACATAGTTACAATGTGAATGAACACTTGCTTGACCAATTAAACATGAATGTTAAGTGAATAAGGAAAGACTCAGAGTTCTTTGTAACCATTAAGAGTTAAATGCTGAGGTCAACTCTTTGACCGAATGTGTGAATTATGAGTAGTCATGACAAGACTCAACACAAGCTAAACAGGTACAAACAACTCAACTTTTTCCCCCTAGTACATGTCAAAGATTCAATTAAGTACCTCAACATGGTTGGCAACAAATCGGCTGTCACCAGCAACGACAACAGAGAACTGATAGTAGCCACTTGCTGGTTGGTTGGCCATGAAATTCAGCTCAAAAACCCCACTGTGAAAAAGAAAATACTTTTTTAATAAAAAGTATTATTGGTGTCAGACTTGCTTATCCACAAAAATCTTGAAATCTTTTACAATGAATGAGCTAATGACGTCAAAATACTGGTATTTTGTTTCCATACTAATCCTATAATATAAAATGAAATATAAGAATCAGTCTTTCTACAGTATCAGTATTCCAAATCAATGTATTGAGTACTTTTTTCCCCATTGTAAATGCTCTTGTTTTTCAGGCAACTTACCCAGGAATCAAAAATATTAGAGCACTGTACGCACTATATATTTAAATAGATTTTGAACCTTGATTGATATGGATTACTTTACGATGTCTATGTAATTTAAGCTCGACTGCACATACTTTTAATAGATGGCCAAAAATTATGAAAGGATATTAGAAATATCTTGATTTGAGTTCAGAAGATGAGTAAATTATGACAATTTCATTTTTTGAGTGAATAAATTATTTAACTGAAGTATGTTCTATAACATAGTTTTTGCTGTAGTTTCAAAATTGTATGGCTAATCACTGGTATTGGTATCAATACCGGACATTTCACTGGTATCAACTACTAACATTGGCATTTTGATAACTCCAGAACAAGAAATATACATAATTTTAAAGTTACACATACTCTCTGAGGGTGAATGGTGCCTGACTTAGGATAGCAGATTTTGTGGACACAGCACTGGCGGACTCCACTAGCACACTGGCAGAACTGAGCGGCTGGCACAAGACATCAGTCACCTGAAGCTACATTGACAAACACAGACAGTACAGATCATCTCAGGTTACTGATATGGGAATTGGGAAAAACAAAACTCAGTATTATCATTAAGACTTATTTCAAGACCAGACAACTGAAAGAGGTCTGAGTTTGGTAAATACCCTTTTAAAGAGTTCAAGTGGACAAATGGACTTAGAATATCTTTCTGTGAGATTAAAAATAAATGTCCTTGCCTATGAGATTGTTAATGCTGTAGCTTTCAATAAAACAGATCAGTCACAAAACAGTCTGTTGTGAAATGTGAAGAACAAACAAAAACTATCTTTCAGTCGCTGTGGCACGTCTTTAAAAATGTAAACTTCAGCGAGGCATTGTTATGCTCTGGGGCCTCATTTATAAACGTTGCGTACGCACAAAAGAAGCCGTACGCCGCTATCTACGCAATAATGTGCTTCACGCAAGCTCTGACCCAGGCGTACACACAAAAACGGGTGAAATGAGAAATGGCGACACCGGATGGACCAGATGGAAGAAACACGTGAAAGTGTGTGAAACTGCAGACCGTTGTGTAAAAGAAATGGCAAAACTGCCTCTCATAAATAACATGAAGACTTCACACACACAGACAGACACAGACACAGAGCGAGAGCGAGAGTTCCCATTTCCACGTAGATTATAACCGACATCTGTAGCTTGTCAGATGCAATTAAATGGATGGAAATAAAATGCCCCATCACAATGCGTAATGACGCACAATGGCTGATCTTGCGCTCTTAGAAGATGTGGCAAATGGAAGGATTCGGAGTGAACGCATCTTCAGACAGCAAGAGGACTTGCTGGCAAACGAGGACACACTCTGACGATGGAGCGCTATACGCTTTTTTACCTCGACTTTGATGTCCGACCATTTCTTTTTTATTTCGGCCGCGGTCCGAGGTTGTGAGGCTACAGCATTTACGGCGTCTGCAACCTTTTGCCACTCAAGTGCCTTTTTGGCATTAGTAATGCCCACACTGTGCCATCCAAACAACACTTTTCTCCTCTTTTCCACCTCGCCAACGATAACTTAAACTTCACATTAAGAGAAGTAACGTTTTTTTTATTTCCTCTCTGTGTTTGCCATGATTTCGCAATCGATGATTAACTTGTGGCCGTTTCACGGACTATTTATTGGCAACTATGGGCGTGACATGAAGCCGCAAAAGCTGCGCTACATTTAGAATTGATTGTGATTTATTAAGGGAAAACTGCGTAGGATGAGCATGCGCACGGTTTTATAAATCCGAATATTTCTGTGCGTACACACGTCCTATGTTTCATCCGTACGCCACTTCTGACGCAAAAGTTTTATAAATGAGGCCCCAGATCTTTAGAAAGGCTATTTGACGGTCTTACTCAACATCTTTATTCAACAGCAAGTATCACTCTTGTGATTGATGAACATACATGAGCTGAGACACCTTTTTTACATTATTACGGTAATAATATCATGATTCTATATCCGATTACAAATCTGGACATTTGAGAAGGGTAGAAAAGAACAATTCATATTTTAATCTGGGAAGTTAGTTTTGAGTTCTGAAACTTGCAGTATATATTTTTTTTATTGTAGAGTAACATTATATGTGTAAATATCAAGAACATTTTGATTCTCCATTTCATGACTCCTACATAGATATTTACAGAGTACACACTCAAAATTGAGGCCTACCTGGAGGAAAGGCTGGCTGTGGGATACAGCAGCAGGGCCCTGGGCACTGACAATAACAGGTACATGGAAGTGATTGTTGGAAAGCGCTGCAGCCGCACTGGCCACACTGAATGCCTCTGAGAGAGATTCCCAAGACTTCTTACTGAAGATGCAATTCACCAACTGGATTACCTGATCCTGTGATGGACAAGTGGAGCAGCCATTTATCTTGAGACAGCACTTAATGCACTGAAATAAAAATTCTGGGCCAAAAACAAAAATTAAGAATACACTTGGCCAAAAACCAAAACTAAAGTTTATTTAATAATCAATTTATTAAAAATAAATGTCAGTAATCAACACTCAAATAAAACAACTGAATAAACATTTAAACTGTACATAAGACAAACTTTTAAATAGAATTACCACCAATAACAAAAATATAATTTGCACCAATTTGTTGATGAAATATAACTTGAAAGTTAAAATGAAGACATCACTAACAGGTTAAAGCTGCAGTTGGTAACTTTTGTAAAAATTTATTTTTTACATATTTGTTAAACCTGTCATTATGTCCTGACAGTAGAATATGAGACAGATAATCTGTGAAAAAAAAATCAAGCTCCTCTGGCTCCTCCCAGTTGTCCTACTGCCATTTGCAGAAATGCACCGCTCCTGGTAAGAAACAACCAATCAGAGCTAGGAGGAGTGTCTTAGCAGTGTCAATCAAGCTCGTGTGCGCACTGATCACACCCCTCTCATGCACAGCGCATACAGGCGTTCAAATTCAAGATTACCGGTGTGCCGCAGCTTTGCTTATGGCGGACAAACAATCCAAACCGCCAATTCCTCGAGTGGCACCTGCTCATAAAATAAAGACGGGTAAACGGAAAAAGACAAATGACGATGATAAAAAAAAAAAAGACAAAAATAAATAATTAGATTGAGGCCGAAATAAAATGAGGGTAAATATCGGAGCGGCTTTTCCGAGGTGGAGGGAGCTACGTGTCCTGAAAGGATTAAAACCGATGCAGAGTTAGCCACATTTCTGCTTGACAAGTAAGTCGGAGCCCATTGACTCGATGTCAAAACTCTAGCCGCATAACATACAGATAAAATGTCACGCACTGTGCAAAGCAACTATTGAAAGCTACTAATTCACTGGCTTATCATGTTGCTAAAATAATGTACTAGCAAACCTTATTTGGCATTACATATCGATAGAATAAATACTTGCATACTGTAACGTTAGTTACCGTTATATTATCTTACTAGGTATTTATTACTTATAGAAATAGCGCAACGTCATATAGTTACATTACATGTATTGCAAAATACGTAATGTTTTGAGGACCAAGTTTGTAGTCAAAGTATGGGCAGGCCATAGTCAATGTAAATCATATTGTTGAGGTTTCGTCCGTACTAGGGAATGTGCCATTACTGTTTATCTGCCGTCATCAGTGGCCCTGCGACGTTCTACTAGCCTAGTTACTAGCCTGCGCGTTCACGGCAGGCTCCGTTGTGATGGGGGAGGAGCTGTGGAGGGAGGGCTGTAGCGCAGCAGAGAGCAAGGGGAGTGACCTGTGAGTTGTGCTTGTTCAAATTTTCAGGCCGAGTCAACATTTTCTAAAAACTCCCTACTGCAGCTTTAAGTAAAAATATAATGAATTTGTAATATAGTGCACATAATAAAATGTCACCGTTTCGGCCAATAATTTCAGTCCACTAAAACCCATTTCGACCGAACCGAAAATTGCCGTTTCAGACAAAAATGTTGGTGCATCACTGATATCAAGCCTACCTTACTCACTCCATCTGTACTAGGAAAATGTTCAACAAAATCCTATATTTATTTTAAACTCCAAACCTCTTTCAGGGGGGGCTCCATGTCCACATGATCGGACAGGGCGTATGCAGCAGAAACAAACAGTGCTGTTGCTTCCAGCCCCTCCTCAAACTGAAGATACACGCCTCCTAGATCGTCTAAACGGGCAGCCAGATCCTATAATAAGAGTACAGAAATCACACCATAATTATAAATAAAATAAAATAAAAATGGCACAAAGCATGTGACAAAACAACATTTTGAAAAACTAGATTTGTCTTTGGTCGACTGTTAAAAACATTTCTGGGTCATCCCAAAATTTACAAATTCTCCAGTGTTATTTTAGTACTTTTTAGGGGTGTAACGATACACCAGTGCCACGGTTCGGTTCATATCACTGTTTTGGAGCCACAGTTTGGTTTGGTTCGGTTCTGTTTGCTGTGGGGCAGGGTTCATGGCAGGGCACCAGCAATAACAACACTAGATTCACTTTTAACTTAATAACAACAACAACAATTTAACTCATTAACGTTATACATTGGCTTCATGTTTTCTTTAGAGCAGTTAACATAACGGAGTAAACTAAAATTAAATAAATGCCTCCACTGTAGACTAGTCTGAAATAAACTGGTTTATCTAGTCATTTTACCATGTTTACCATTAAAATGTTAAAAAGTTCTTCTACAAAAACACCATGTCCACATTCACAGGTAAGAGGCCTGCACTCTGTGCTATAGCTCATATATATATATATAATTTTTTTTTTGCACAAAAATTGATCACGCACACACGCACGCACGAACGCACGCACGCACGCACGCACGCACGCACGCACGCACGTATTTAAACTGGGTCATTTATGTAGTAGAAATGTGAAATTATTTTTGAATTTGGTGCCTTCTAGACCAAGAAAAGACAGAATTCTCAGCACATGTCCAGTCTGGCGCGTTATCAGATCATGCCTATGGAAGCTAAACTTTCATAGGAATTCATTGAAAAGTTGAAACACTCTCCGATTTCCGGAAACGCTTCGTACCGCTCCGTTATTAATGCCCAGTGATGGGAATAACGGCGTTACAGATAAACGGCGTTACTAACGGAGTTATTTTTTTCAGTAACGAGTAATCAAACGAATTACTGTTTCTCCCGTTACAACGCCGTTAGCGTTACTGAGGAAAAAAATGTGGCGTTAGTCGCGTTACTATAATTGAGCTCACTGGAGCGCTTTTCATCCGAACAGGCTCTCTGTCAGTCGGACCTGCAACGTGTGTGTGTGTGTGTGTGTGTGTGTGCGCGCACCAGCCATGCACGTTGGGGGTGGGTGCGGTGGTACACATAACTGATGATGATTGGTGGGTGGGAGACAAGGTTGAAGTTGATAGGTTGAGTTCACACCTATTTTTTTTCACGGTCTATGGTTCGCAGACACACACACACACACACACACACACACCTATGACGCACAAGCATATGCACATTCAGCGATGGTCCAACGACTTCAAATGTAGCTTTCGTAAACTGGAAGTATAAGCGCTACTTTTCCCTCGTTGAGGTGAAAGGTAAGAATATTTAAGTAACGTGCAACTTATGCCCAGGAAGAAAGAGTCTCTCCACGCCGGTGGCAAGTGATTCTGAAGCGCCTCATCATCATATGCCACAAAATTAGTGGCTAAAAACCCAGGTGATGACGTGAGCTCCACTATCAAAGGAAAGTATAGTACTGATAATATTTACACAATATTTGTCTCTCACATTGTCCCACAGCAACATTACAATAGTGCACATCAATGTACAATGTTTTATAATAATAATTTATTCTATTTAGTGTCCAATTAATTCATTTAACATAATATATTGGGGGCATCCAAGTTATTTGACATATTTGAACATTTGGGGGGAAAAAAAGTAACGCAGTAATTACTTTCCCTGGTAATTAGTTACTTTTATAATGATGTAACTCAGTTACTAACTCAGTTACTATTTGTAAGAAGTAACTAGTAACTATAACTAATTACTTTTTTAAAGTAACGTGCCCAACACTGTTAATGCCCGAGCCAAGCGGAAGCGGCCATGTGCATTTACTAAAGCCCGACCAATAAAGGATTTTTAAGGCCGATACCGATACAAATATTTGATCATTTAAAAATCCGATATTCCGATATATCCGCCGATATATATCAAAAATAAATAAATAAATAAAATAACAGAAACGCGTAAAAAACACAAACAGATTTCCCTTACATTAGTTATTTGTAGTTATTCATGATAACTCAGCCTCTCTAAAATAATATGAAAATGCAGTTTAAAAATAAACTTGTTTGTTTTATTGTCACAACAGAACATAAAAATATATTAAAGTTCTGATAAATAAAATGTATAAAAATACAAACTTAAGATATGAAACTTTAAGTCGTTTGTATATGTATACTTTTTCAAAATAACGGGCCAGGGAGAGATGATACGTCTCATGCTGTCAAACTGTCAGACTATTAAAGAAATACATCTTATTCAGTCACATTGTCCGAGTTAAACTTAGTCAGTCAACTGTAACAACCTAGCGTAATTACCAGCTCTCTTGGATTACATTTAACACCAAAACTGGACTTGGCAGTTACAAATTTTAGCAATTACAAATTCTGTCATGTTATTTGAGTTAAGAGAACTGATGGGGATGTTTTTTAATTGTTATTCAAGCAATGCATGTCTCGTTGCCAACTTACATGCACTTCACGGATGATCACCCTTGTGTTGTGAATGCAGCGCTCAGCTGGATCAGCTGGTGTTCCCAACCCGGCACATTGTAGAGTGCCCTCTGGTGGACAAACTATGAAACGCCAACACTCAATTTGTTGGAGCGGTGTTTCGTCCGTTTTTTTTTTTAAATATTAATTTATCGGCCATCATAAATGCCGATACCGATAGTTTGGAAAAAGCCTAATAACGGCCCGCCGATATATCGGTCGGGCTCTAGCATTTACATTCTGTGAGTGAGATCCCACCCCTATGGGCAGATTGAAAACATGCGGAACTAGCTCCTTCTATGAGACATGAGGGGGGGAAAGTACGATAATTTGAATATACTACCGGGTTTCTACTGATACAAAGCTTAATGCTAAATCACTGAAGTAACCCTTTAATGAAACATGAAAACTGCTCCTGATGAATAGAATGAACAGCATACCTGCATGCAAATCCTTCACAGCTAACACACGTTGTACCAGTTACGTCATTTATTGGTACTTTACTTTTATTTCATGACTTCCGAATTGACAACATGTTAAGTTGACAACTTAATGATCGTAGCTTCTCTTGCACTTTATATGAAGTGACATACACTCTTCAATTGCACATTTGCGCATGTAATTGAAGAGTGTGCGCAACGAGCACAGTAGCCTATAACGGCTGACAGGACAGATCGTGAAAGTTCGGTTTTCTAAGGCGAAAGAGACTTTTTATTTCGTAACAAGCTACAAAAATGACACAACATATAATCTTACAACATATCATCTGACCGCAGATACCGAATCGGGACAACACGTTTTTGTCAGGCACGACCCCCACTCAGAATGGGGGTACCAGTTGAGAAACACTGCTGTTAGAGAACAGCCTCTCACTGCTGGGGACCGATGTTGCTGGGACTCCAAGGTAGCATTTAGCTAACCTGGCTAAATTGGGAAACTTGCTCTCTTTGTCCTTCCACCATGCAGCTTGAGCGATCACCCAAGTGAGTCACGTGACATGCACATGGAAGACAAAAGTTAGTGTATATTTACTAAATAACATTATAATAATATTTAGTAAAAATACAGTTCTTATTAGTTGTTAAATTACTTTTTTAATTACTATTAAATCAAATGTCAAGGAAGAAAATTTTTTTTTGTGACATAAGATGAAGTGAGAGCAGGGCCGGGGCAGCAGGGGGCGGGGCACGTTCGCTTTGACATGAGAGTATCACGGTTCGTACCGTGGGTGGTGTATTGTGGTTTTTCGGCTCGGTTTGAATTTCGTTACACCCCTAGTATTTCTGTAATCTATTCTCCAGCTGACAGCTGATTGGTCCATGGCTAATAAATCAGAAATGTGCTAAACTCTCACACCTCAATCTCTTCTAAGATATCTCCAAGTTCAGCTTGCTGAGAGAGACGAGACGCAGTTTGCAGAGCCAGAACGATTCTGTCAGGAAAAGAGAAAATAAGAGAGGTCTCAAGAGTTAACTAATAAAGAAACACTCAAGAAATTTTTTTTTTAGGAAATATACTCACGCTAAGACATTATCCTCTTTGGAGATACGAGCTTTCAGGGCAATGACCACTTCCTGTGAGGCCAGAGGTAACCCAAGCGAGCTGAGAGCACTAACAGACTGATGAATCTGGGATGCAGTGGAGTCCTCACTCACAGTAGCCAACAGCAAATCACGCGTGTCATTTGACACAGAAATCTGTCAGGATCAAAATACAGCAACAATAGTTATTACAGGACCGCATTTCACAGGAGAGCATTCACTTGTATTCAAGAACCCCCCAAAAAAACCTCAGTTATTATTGTGCATCAAGCAAACACGGTTGGGCTTTATGTGTACCAAATTTGATGAGCTTTATGTCGATAATTTGGGAGCAGACATCACAGTTACATCACTGAAGTTGTGTGCGCAGAAAAACAGTGGTAACAAATGGAAGAAAATGGATCCACAGAATAAGAGGGGGAAAAAAAAAACTTTCTGTCTTTGGATGTCAGAATTGGAAAACAAAAAAAGATGGTTTCATTTTGACAGAATACCGTTGTCGAAGAAGCTAAAGCTTGGTTTATACTCGCCGCGTCCGCATGAGCGTGAAGGTGCGTGCGGTAAAAGTGTGCACATCATTGATTGTAACTTTGCATGCGGCTCCGCTTCTGAAGATGCGCGACTTCAACGTGATTATGGACAAGCAGGTACATCTGTATCGGCATCTTACAGGCACCCAGTTTCTGCTTGTCTAAATGAATTGCTTACATTTACAAAATGAGCCTACACTAGCATAAATAAGCCATTTTAATAAAAATAAAAAGTCCATGTTTAATACAAATGTTTATTTAGAACATATTGAAGAGAT
Source organism: Gobio gobio (assembly GCF_949357685.1). Taxonomy (NCBI): domain Eukaryota; kingdom Metazoa; phylum Chordata; class Actinopteri; order Cypriniformes; family Gobionidae; genus Gobio; species Gobio gobio. The sequence goes on along the minus strand of NC_137112.1, from coordinate 19,010,696 downwards.
TGTTGTTTAATTTAGTTTTATACACGTTCTCACATCCATATATTTTGTTCTAATGTCAAAAGTAATAATGTCAATGTTTACTGTTTTACACGGTTTATTTGTCTTTTGTAGTGTGGGTTTGGTTAAGTGTAATAAAACAAGCATCGTCAATGTGTGTTCCTTCCTACTTCTCATTGCTGATTCCTGGTAGTTTAGAGGACAATTACTCAGAGTTGCCCCATAGTTTCGAAGAACAGTACAACGCCAAGAACATCAAGTGCTCGTGGAGTCAGCGGAGGCTTGTACAACAGAGCCAGGTGAAAGTATAAACAAGACTTAAGATGCAGGCGTTTATGGTGGTGACTTTCTCTGTTGACTTTTGTTCTCTGATTAACATGACAGATGGCAGCAGGTATATTAGGCTGCTGTCAATTTAAGACCTTATGCACAGATCCAATATACTGTTACACAATGTGTTGAAATATGCTAATGAAACCTGCAATGATTACCCTACTATTAAAGCATGAATATGATAACACAATGTATAATGTAATAGCCCTACAGTTTTTGCATAAAATAATATTTAAATGTATAACATTTTACATGGATAACATTTAAACCCATTACATGCATCTCACAATTATGACTTTTTTACTCACAATTGCAAGTTTATATCTCCCAATTCAGCCTTTATAACTCGCAACTGCAAGTTTATATTACAATTCTGAGAAAAAGGTCAGAATTGCAGAATATAAAATTGCGGCCATTGAGCATAATTTGACTCATTCCTGCAGGTTTTGCACTCACACAAAGCCACCTCTCAAACAGCTTGCCACCCATCTTGGCAAGAAAGTATTATGGTAAACAAAGTCAGTTTTGGAATGTAAATAGTTGAGAACGCATAGTGTAACAGTATATTGTATCTGTGCATAAACTCTTAGGGCCCTATTTTCATTAAGTGCACTTAAGGTGTGTCCGAATCCACTTTTGCTAGTTTAACGGCGGGAAAAATTGTTGGTGCACCCGGCACATGGTTGTCCCTAGTCTCTTAATGAGTCATGGGTGTGTTTTGGGCTTAACGTGCAATAATCCAATCAGAGTCTCATTTCCCATTCCCTTTAAAAGCCAGTTGCGCTCACGCCATGGCAGATTCACTATTTACATGGCGGAATTTGCAAATGGAAAAACTGACTGCATCTCTAGCGAGGAAACGGATCTGCTTGAGGTTAAAGTGTGCGCGAGCAGACCATCTACAGGACAAACCGGATTCCGGATCTGCCCCAAACTTCACATGTTTGATAAGAGTCCTGACCTAAACACATCTACATGCCAATATTCAGTTAGTCATAGCGCCACCTGCTGGCAACAGGAAATGGCATGCTTTATACTATAATTCACTCCCAGAAACACTTTTAAATATGCCATGAAATCCCAAACATGCTAGAAACACATTAAATCTTGTTACACATGTGGCTAAGTGTTAATGCATGTGATTTACGCCATTAAACAGGAAGTTGTTGTAACTCAGGCATACAATGTCCGATCTGCCTCAAACTTCACAACTCACGAAACTTTACACACGCATCAGAAGTGGCGAAAATTTACGTCTGTTATGGGATTCAGAATTAGGGGTGGCAAAATGGCTCGACAGCGCCACCTACAAAATTTCAAAGACGTGCCCCTCCGGCTAAGTTTCACGTACAGCTATGAAATTCGGTAGACACATGTAACAGCCCAATACCTACAAAAAAAGTAGGGATGCACCGAAATGAAAATTCTTGGCCGAAACCGAAAACCGAAAAAGAGGAAACCAAGGCCGAAAGCCGAAAACCGAAACACCGAAAGAAATTATTCCAAATATTAGTACCATTGCATTTATGGCTATGACTGTGTACTAACTTTACTAAAATCAAGGCATTGCAATTGCATACATTAATATTAAAGTTTCAAAGAATAAATCAGTTACAAGTTATGCCAATATTTATTTAGCACATTGCAACAATGCACAGTATAAAATAAAATTCAAACTAAAATGTTTAACTTGACCCCACTCATTTGTACATTAAATAATAATGTACAGGCCTACCGAAAGGTTTTTAAAATAAATGTTCTCTCATAAAAACAAAGTGCATTTAGGTCTAGTGCATTTAAAAATTTTCTCTGTAGGACTACTACAAGAAAGTGCATTCAGAACAAGTGCAACTGCTTAAAGATACAACTATTTTCTCTGTAGGCCTTTAACATAATAGTGTATCAAAGCAAAGACTGCCATAGCCCATATGTTAACTGTAGAATAGGGGTGTAGCGGTACACAACTGACGGTTCGGTACAGCAGTTTTACAAAATGGCTTTTTATTTATTTTTATTGGTTAACTGGAAAAAAAAGTCTGTCCTTAAATGAATTAAATTATAACTAAAAGTTTATTGAATATATTGCTCTAAACTATATAGGGAGCCCTTACTTGCACATTAATATTAAAGGTTAAAAACAGAGCCCAAACTATTAGCCTGAATTCAGTTGCTATGTATTTTTAGGTCTAATAATCAACACTCAAATAACATCGTACACAAACATGTACACTTCACATAAGGCAGTTTTTGCAATAACTTCTAAATCTAATTATAAAATAGTTTTTTATCCAATTCGTTGTTGAAATATAATCATTTATACACAGTGTCTGTCATTTTATTTAAACATACATGAAATAATCAAGGTATCATTAACAGGTTAAGTAGAATATAACGGCTAATATAGGTCATATATTTAGTGAAAGAGTTGATTTTTCTAGTGAACTAACAGCTGTGGATACTGAGGTGCCATGAGGTAAATGATGCTACATGACTGTTTAGTTTACAGCAGTTATATTGAGGTATTTCCGCCGTTGAAACACTGATTGAGCGATTACACCACATATATACACATGACAGTAAGTTGTAATGTATCCTCAACACACCTTAGATGTTCATTCATGTTTATTCTTAAGGAAGAGATGATCGATCGCGCTCACAGATGATCGCGTTCACGCGCGCGCGCGCTGCCGCCAGATTGAAGTGTGTTCCGCGCTTAAAACATGCCCACTGTTAAAGATTGCGTTGGCTTTCACAGTGAAGTCTGGTCCTCTTCTCATCGAGAACATGAGCTCTCGCTGTCAGTACTTGTGCATGGAGCAGACGTGGGTGTTTCTCAGATATACTGAAACACGTCCACACCGCAGACATGTTGCTTCAGACAAGCACGTGCAGGTCGCGGTTTCTGTTTGCGTCATCACAACATTTCGGCCGTGTTGTTTCGGTGATAAAAGTCTTTCGGCCGAAAACCGAAAATGCACTTTTGGGGCATTTTCGGCCGAAAATTTTCGGTGGCCGAATATTCGGTGCATCCCTAAAAAAAAGTCTCCTGGTATGAAATCTGAAAACCAACAGGAAGTGAGATATTTAGATTTTTCTTTGCAAAATTGTTGCAAATTTTGCCATTTCCAGACGTACTTTAATCAACTCCGCCTAGAGATTTAACCAGATCAACATCATATTTGGTCAGTCTAATCTAAAGGCCTTCGCGACGTTAAATTGCAAAGATCTTGAGTTTTCCCTGAAGGGCGTGTCCGTGGCGGCCTGACAAACAGGAAGCTGTTTTAAGTCAGGCATACAATGTCCGATCTGCCCCAAACTTCACGTTTGATAAGAGTCCTGACCTAAACACATCTACATGCCAATATTCAGTTAGTCACCTGCGCCACCTGCTGGCAACAGGAAATGGTATGCTTTATACTATAATTCACTCCCAGAAACACTTTTAAATATGCCATGAAATCCCAAACATGCTAGAAACACAATAAATCTTGCAACACATGGCTAAGTGGCTATGTGATTTACGCCATTAAACAGGAAGTTGTTGTAACTCAGGCATACAATGTCCGATCTGCCCCAAACTTCACGTTTGATAATAGTCCAGACCTGAAGACATCTACATGGCAATATTCAGTTATAGTCAAAGCGCCACCTGCTGGCAGAAGGAAGTGTGGCACATTGAAGTGAGTTCGCCATATTTCTCCTATATTTACCCGCTTAAATGCATGTCACCCACTATTCACTGTTTTCCTGAGGCCACTGGGTGGCGGTGCATGTGCGAGGACCCTTTCATCGCTGCTAACAGCTTTAATTTATAATTAGGTCTTGAATTTATCTGTATGGCTAAAAATGACGGAGTAGGCTATTGGGTGTTGTTTCCGCTGTCATAAAGGAAAAAAAGCGCTGGCGCCTTCGTCGGAAAGAGGGTTAAAGAAAACGTAGCCTATTTAGTTTCATAGTTAGGCTAATATTTAAACATAGCCTATGATATATATATATATATATTTTTTTTTTGGATTATGAAAAGTGAGCAGCATGAGTAAGCTACATTATAAGATGCGCAATATGTCTGGAGACGTGGTCAGACATGATTTTGACAACTGAATTTTGCAGAAAGTCTTTCTTTAAAGTGAATTTCATTTTGTATAAATTGTATTTTAATTTTGATCTATATTTCATCAAGTAATTGCTTGTATTTTCAATAAATAAGAAGCAAACTAAGAACGTCAGGAATGGATTGACATGCGCCCTGTTTCTGCGGCCTCTGAGTAAGGCTGAAATTATAGCATCTTTCTGTTTTTAATACATTCCTTGAATGTATGTCTTAGGGATGAAACGGTATGGAAATTTAACATCATTTTTGAGAAGACTATAATAAGTTCAACAGCAGAGTGGCTAGTGTGCAGCCGAAATAACGTTAACTTACACCCGCAAACGGCGGTTGTTAATGGCAAACCCTGATTATTATCCCTTAAATGTCACCCTAGTCTTGTCTGAACTTGTTCGTTCGCTTCACGTTATTATTTCCCAGACGTAGTTTTGGTATTGAGGTCAAAATCCACTTGCCTTGCGTTCGTAGTTTTGAAGTGTTTCCCTCTATTACAGCGACTTTATTCTGGCATGTTCTGCAGACAGGTGACCATCTTCGATTAAGTTTCCCTCAGGACTTTTGTAAAAGCCAAAATATGACAACGCCTCAGATTGGGTCCTTTTAGAGGCTAAACAATCTCCAGAGTGCTGTCACTGCCTTCTGCCATTTCTTCTCATTCAGAAAACAGCGGTGCGCGCAACAGACTGACGCTGACTGGACAAGATTTACCGCAAGTTTTAAAATCGTGATAATCACATGCGGTTTTAATGATAATTAAATTTTATACGATATTACTAACCGTCACTAAATTTTACCGTGGTTTATCGTGAAACCGGTAATCGTTTCATCCCTAGTATGTCTTAATTATAGTAGGCCTATAGTTATGATATTTTTGGCTGCACCGGGGTCTGTCATTACTAGGTTTAAGTTACGCCACGGAGGCGAATCATGAGCGGTCCATAAATATCTCTTCCATGTAGCCTACTTGGGGGGCGGGTTAGGGGGGCCCGTACAATTTTGCATATGGGCCCGGGACTGACCACTGCTCTGACACGTGTTTTCCTTAGCGTAAAACTTACATTTTATGGTCATATCCTTACCTGTAAATGTAAGAAAGTCCCACAAGTATTTCCATTTGGCATATTCTGACAAGCGAGTCTTGTTAAACTTCCCAGAGATGAACGAGCACCAGTGGGCGTATGCACATCGAACAGATGAAGTGCAGTAGAAAAAGAGTGCAATAGTTCAAACTAAAATACACATTTTGCTAAAACATTTCTTGTTAGAAATTAAGTGTAGGTTGGTTTAAAAATATACATGTAACATGAGTAATCATATTTATGAGAGCAGTAACAGTAAAGGCACTATTGTTGATATAGCCCAGGGTTATTCAAATCTTGCCCTGGAGGGCCAATGCGCTGCAGAGTTTAGCTCTAACCCTAATCATACACACCTGAACAAGCTAATCAATGTCTTCAGGTTCATTAGAAAAATCACAGGTAAGTGAGTTTGATACAATTCAAAAACTTTTTGACAATATTTAGTCACGTAACATAGAACTGAACATAAGTGTAGATATGTATAATGTTCTCTCATTAAATAAATAAAAGGGCTACATTTTAAAATAAGAGAAAATAAATAATTTGCAAAAATTGTGCATGTTTAAACAAAATGTTTAACTTCACAAAAAGAAAACAAAAGGGAGGAACAGCTTTAATTTCCCCTTTTCTATTTCTCATCATGACTTAATAGTCTCAACCAATTTTAGAGATGATAAATCTCAACACATCTTAACGGATTAGTTCACTTTCAAATAAACTTTTGCTTATAATTTACTCACCCCCTTGTCATCCAAGATATCCATGTCTTTCTGTCTTCAGTTAGTGAAGATTTTTGATGAAAACATTTCAGGATATTTCTCCATATAATGGAAGTCAATAGACCCCAAACGGTTCAAGGTCCAAATGAGAGGTTCAGTACAGCTTCAAAAGGGCTTTAAACCACATCAAACGGTACCAGACGATCAATAAGAGTCTTATCTAGCAAAACGATCTGTAATTTTTTTTTTTAATAAATAAAGTTTAAGTTTTATAAGCACAAATGCTCGCCTTGCCCTGTTCAGTGATGCGCGCTCGTGACGTCACGTAAAACACAATTACGTTGAAAAGGTCACGCTAGACTCAGGCGGAAGTACCGAGTCAGTGTTTACAAATGAGCGGAAGGAGGACAGTATCCACATATTCAAACGTCTTTGCGCCTGCGTCTAGCGTGACCTTTTCAACGTAATTGCGTTTTACGTGACGTCACGAGCGCGCATCACTGAACAGAGCAAGGCGAGCATTTGTGCTTATAAAACTTAACCTCTTAACCGGATTGAGGACGCATTCGCCCTCAAGCTTTATTTGTTTAAATTAGCTCAAATGACTGTCAGATGTAAGTAATTACCATGACAATCTATACATCATTTAAAAGATCTAAGAGTCAAGCTTCCATTTATTACCTCTGTTTTATTCTCAAAGTCTTATAGTGACAGTAATTTGTTAATATGTGTCAGGAGTTATGAATATGAAAACCGTGTCGGTACCGTTTGATTGTAATATGAGCCTCAGCTGCTTTCATTCATAAAAAAACTCATCTATTCTCCTCACGAAGACTCGCGACAAATCAACATCCCTCAGGGCTTTTGGTTCAAAAGTGTGCAGATGAGGAGAAATATTGATAGATTCTCATATGTCTGTGTCAAATTTCTAAACAGGAGTATTTTTTATTCAATACTTCCTCAAAATGCGCAGATGTAGCCTATTCATGAGCGAAGGAGTCTCTTGTGTTGTTTTCAATTCATACTGGCAGCCAGAGGGCGCTCTGTTCACATGTAGTCCATATATGGTACAGACAGACGAAGAAGATACCATGTGCCATAATAGAAGTCCATAATAAAAGCTTCCTGAAATCGCTAAAGATGAAAATAGAGACATTTGAAGATAAACACACAATCGCGATGATGTATGGTTTGTCTGTGTTCTTTATATCATGTTGGGTGTATTCATAATAGATTATATTTATAATGCAATGCTATTCGACATAGCTTTTATCAATATGCAGAATATTGTAAATTTTTGATTTTTTGATCCGAAGCCAAAACATCCCACTTGTGATATAAAGTAATTTTGGAGAACAAACATGGTTTTAATCTTTATTGTATTTTGATTGTGTGCTAAGCTAACATGCTAGCTAGCCAATGCACCTGCCACCTGCGCAAACTTTATTTTTATTAATAATTTTGAATAGACTGAAATGAAAAACCAACTGAAATGTTTCTATTGTCAACAACGGCATTTGAGGCACTTTAGAAGGTGAAGTGAGAAGTTTGATCATAAATGAGGTTTGAATAGAACAGTTTGAATAGAGTCGTCAGTGATTACAATGAAGACAAAAGAATAATTTAATAAGAGCCATAACCTGGCCAGAGAGGTGTGAAAGTGTTCTGGGGAGACTGAAACTGAATGGGCAGTTTGCACCTCAAAACAATAGAGACAATAAACTGAATGGTAGCTCAGAAGAGATGGCAATAAACATCAGTTAACATTTTAGAGAAATCTCAAAATAAAATCATATGACATGATCTTGAAAAACATTTAATAAAATTCAGTTTTAGACTTATCATCTTCAGATTTGAAATATAACATGGTCAGACATGTGGCTTCAGCTGTAGTGCACTTCTAGATTGCTAAAATGCCAACTTCAATTTTATTTTCATAAAGATATTTCATACAAATATATTTCTAATCACTTTACAAAACTTTGAAGCTTATTATAGCTATTTTTGATTATGAAAATAATTATAATTTTGAATTTACAGTAAACTGCCAAGTGTCTGCTTTCAAATGACGCCATACTTATGACTTTAGTGCAAAGGAATCATTAACTGTAACGGTTTAGTCTGATTATGCCATTTCTTAGGATTTTTTCAAAAGCGGGGTTAAGGCTAACAGGTTAAACTTTATTTTAAAAAAATGACAGATCGTTTCGCTAGATAAGACCCTTATTGATTGTCTGGTACCGTTTCATGTGGTTTAAAGCACTTTTGAAGCTGTACTGAACCTCTCATTTGGACCTTGAACCGTTTGGGATCTATTGACTTCCATTAAATGGAGAAATATCCTGAACTGTTTATCAAAAAATCTTCATTTCTTTTCGACTTAAGACAGAAAGACATGGATATCTTGGATGACAAGGGGGTGAGTAAATTGTAAGCAAAAGTTTATTTTAAAGTGAACTAATCCTTTAACAATTGAACAGTTATGAGTATCACGTTCTTTCCCTCTTAGATCCCACTCCCCTGCCTTTTTCTTAGTGAGAGAATTGAGCTCTAGCTTGGCTTGCCAGAATTTTAAACCTGGGCTTGAATGGAGTCAGGGCCATTCTCATACACATGTGGAGGTGCTCATTGGTGAGCCTAGAACAATATTTAGTTTTGATTATATTCATTGTAGAGAAAGCTGCCTCACAGTTGTATGTTGAGCCAAACATGGTCAAGGTGTATAGGGCTACTTTTCTCAGACCTGGGAAAGCGGTCTCAGGGACCATTTGGAGCCAGAAAGTGGAAGGGTCAGTTCTTACAAAGTGCTCTTTCAGGGACACATCTTCTTGGAGATCAACCAATTCCAACTGGAGAGACCCAGCATTTGCCCATTTAAAGTGCTGTGACTTCTTTCGAGAACCCCCTCACATCTGTGATGAGAAATGGGTTCTGAATGAACATGGTGAGCTGCTTTCCAAAGCTGAAGCTATCAAAACGGTTGCTGAAGTTTACAATCAGCTTATCAATAAGTTCTGAATGAACATGGGGAGCTGCTTTCCAAAGCTGAAGCTATCAAAACGGTTGCTGAAGTTTACAATCAGCTTATCAATAAAGTCAACAAAAGAAGACATCTCTCTGTCCCTGAACCGGTTCCTGCACTGTTGGGAAGTGTGCACAGTCTCCCTGCAGGTCTTCCTTGAATACCTCAAGTTTCCTCTGAAAGGAGCGGACAGCTGTCATCAGTTCACAAATTGAATTGTCCTTGCCCTGTAGCCTCAAATTCAGTTAATTCATATGTGAAGTGATATCAACCAAAAAGGCCACATTATCCATCTGTAGAGAAAACGGTGTTGCCTTCTGAGTTCTTAGCTCTGCCAAAAAAGATGCTACTTCCCTCCTGATGGACCAAAAGCACGCTAACACCCTCTCTTTGCTGAGCCATCTCACATTGTTGTGCAGCAAAAGATCATCAGCATTAGCATCAACTTCTCTGAGGAATTCCCTAAGCATGCAATGCTGGTAAGAAGAGGATGCCCTGAGAAAATTGATCATTTTCATTATTGTATTCGTCACCTCAGCATGCTCATCTGACAGGGAGGTGCAGAGGACAGATCGATGGATGATGCAATGGTAAGCTATGAGCTCAGGATTGTCCTCTTTCAGTCTTGCTACAGCTCCTTTCTCTCTCCCTATCATAGCAGGGGCTCCATCTGTGGTTATTGAAACAACTTGTTTTGGCTCTATTCTTCTCTTTGTTAACATCTTAATGGCCAGGTAGATGTCTTCTCCTCTTGTACTGGTCTGAAGGGGAGTGACACCTAACAGGTCTTCACAGAATGCTTTCTGGTCTGTGTTGAAAAACCTTACATACACTAACAGCTGAGCATTGTCACACATGTCACTGGACTCATACACAGCTAAGCCTACACATGATGCCTTATGCATGGCTTCATCTAGCTGGGTTAGCACGTCCTGAGTTAATAGTTCGCTTTTCTTTGTGGCAGATGATGCTGACAGAAAGCTCTTGTTTTGGTTTTCCTTCAAGTAGTGTTTCAGCTACTGCACTCATCCATTCTTTGACAATCCCCCCAACAGTAAATGGCTTTTTGTGTTGACCCAAAATCCAAGCAACTCTGAGGGAACACTCATTAGCACATTGTTGGGCAGTGAATGTGTGGCTGAGGATCCTGGTGGACTGGTCATATTTGGCTCTGAGACTACTTATTTTCTGTGATCTCACTTCAGATTTGAATGGGTATGTTTGTTCAAAACCTTTATGTTTTGTCTCATAATGGCGTCTCACATTGGCACTTTTAATAAGTGCTACAGTTTCTGTACATATGAGACACACTGGTTTAGTGCTCCCAGTGGGAAGTATGAACAGAAATGAATCAGTCCATTCTGGATTAAAGGCTCTATTTTCGCTGTCCACTTTCTTTTTTTGGAGAGCGCCATTTGTTCTTTATTTTTCTCTCACTTTCTCTGTCTCACTCGACTGTTTCTCTCACTCACTTTCTCCATCTCACTCGTCTGTGTCTCTCACTCACTTTCTCTGTCTCACTCGTCTGTGTCTCTCACTCACTTTCTCCGTCTCACTCGTCTGTTTCTCTCACTCACTTTCTCCGTCTCATTCATCTGTTTCTCTCACTCCCTTTCTTCGTCTCACTCGTCTGTTTCTCTCACTCACTTTCTCCGTCTCACTCGTCTGTTTCTTTCACTCACTTTCTCCGTCTCACTCGTCTGTTTCTGTCACTCACTTTCTTCGTCTCACTTGTCTGTTTCTTTCACTCACTTTCTCCGTCTCACTCGTCTGTTTCTTTCTCTCACTTTCTCCGTCTCACTCATCTGTTTCTTTCACTCACTTTCTCCGTCTCACTCGTCTGTTTCTTTCACTCACTTTCTCCGTCTCACTCGTCTGTTTCTCTCGCTCACTTTCTCCGTCTCACTCGACTGTTTCTCTCACTCACTTTCTCCGTCTCATTCGTCTGTTTCTCTCATTCAATTTCTTCGTCTCACTTGTCTGTCTCTCACTCACTTTCTCCATCTCACTCGTCCGTCTCTCTCGTTCACTTTCTCCGTCTCACTCGACTGTTTCTCTCACTCACTTTCTCCAACTCACTCGAATGTTGGGTTTCGATTCAAATTTCAAGAATCGATTCGATTCCGATTCTCAAGATCTTGAATCGATTATCATTATTCGATTCGATTCGATCCGATCTGATCCGATCTTCGAGATTTAGATAAGTGTTTTTTAAGAAAGCATTTTTTTCCAGCTGTTACCTGAATTACAGGACTGTAGTTATGCAACATATTGATACTATTATTATAGACATTCAACTGCAAATTAATGGAGGATGGTTGCAAAGAACAATCCCCCTTCCAGAGTGTTGATACAACTGCTTTCACAAACTTGCACTGGTGTAGACGACAGAGGACGCAGAGGTATATCAGCAGCAGTAGACCAATTATTTAGACGCGAACCTGATATATTATTAAGAATGACATTAAGAATTGACATTAAGATCGCAAAGGTAAAGGAGGCGCTAAGCATCACCATAAAGTTTTGCGCGATAACATCCAGGGAATCACCAAACCCGCCATCCGTAGTCTGGCTCACCGCGGCGGTGTCAAGCGCATCTCCGGTCTGATCTACGAGGAGACCCGCGGAGTGTTGAAGGTGTTCCTGGAGAACGTGATCCGCGATGCCGTGACCTAAACCGAGCACGCCAAGAGAAAGACCGTCATGGATGTTGTGTACGCGCTGAAGCGGCAGGGACGCACCCTGTACGGCTTCGGAGGATAAACGCCTGAAATCAAGAGAAACCACAATCTGCCAGATCGCAGCTTTTAGCGTTTCTTGAGTTTTCAAAGATGCCATGTTCGTTGTTTTAATGTCCTTCCACCTCGCGCGAATGCGTGAATTCAATGGCGCGGCAAATTCAAATTCACGGGGAAAATGTAAGCCTATTATTAAATCGATCCTCTGAGTTACGGATCGATCTTTAGAAATTAATATGAAAATCGATTCAGAATTGGTGAATCGATTTTTTCAACACAGCCCTATTTTCATAGGCTTTATATTACACGTCACATTGTTTGGAGGACAGTATTAGGCAGGATGTGGAATTATACTTATAACTTTCCCCAGAAACTAGGAACTTTGGGGTGGTACTCGGTGTGTTTTGACCGCAGGAACCAGGGTCTAAATTAATTTCCGGGTAAATATTTCCCCCTCCGAAAGTCCCTGCTGTAGTACTTTTTCAAAGTTCAGGAATTTTCAGGGGTGGGACAGGGCGCTGAACATGCTGACTGGTTGAGCTCACGCAGCATTTTATTTCAACCAGCATTTTTAAGTCTTTTGCGAGATTCGTTCTGTGTTCAGTAAATATCAGTCTTGCTCTTTCTGTCCGATGGCCGTAATAGCTGATAATAACATACGTTGTCTTATTTTAAATCTAGCTTTATGAGCTTTCAGAATACGCTTTAGTATCAGTGCTCGTCTCTTTTCCGCCGTTTTTGTTAATTATCTCTTTAGTAAACCAATACATAACCAGCAAAAGCAGCACAGCTTGAATTTCCTCCATACTTGTTATTGTTGCAGACAGTGTCGCTAAAAAATTATTACTGTCCGTCGCTGACTGGGAGGAACAGTTGCGCGCAGTCCAACATCACCTGACTAATTTGCCTAATCTTCATGGTACTTTAGACCGCAGTGGAAACGCAGACAGTTGCAGGTCTGGGGGAAAAAAAGTTCCTGGTACAAATTAGGGATGGGCATTTTTGTCAATTTCTCATTTCGATCATCGATAGGTCTCAAAAACGAGTACTCGAGTACTTGGGGGCGGGGCATGTCCGTCATTGAGATACTGAAAATACTGTTATGAAAATGGTTGTTGACAAATACAAACGTGACATGAAAACAGGTATATGAAAATTTACATATAAAACAAAAAATAACTGCTAGATTATGTTGCATACATTTCTTTGAAAAAGAAACATCTTTATAAAATGACCGTCTCAAATAACCAAATCAATAATATCGTGCATTGCATTTGAGCTGAAACTGTGAAATAACACCACCCTGCAGAGCTTGCTAGCTGGTTAATAAACTCAACCAAACGCACCCTATATCAGATTAATATGAACCTATTACAACTTAAATTAACACAAAAGGACGTGAATGCGCACGTGAACTTCAGCGTGCTAGATTTTACAGGCTATGGTTTGAAACAGAACATTTTGAATGCGCTCTTCCCTTAACAACGCTGATACACGGACAACGAAAGCACACAAAAACATTTTATTAAAATAGTGTTCTCATTATAATGCTTTGACAGATTGACTCTGCACATCATGCACTTAATTTTATTATTCATGATCGAAGTGTTTACAGACATTACTGCGTGTTTTCGAACTCATAATGAAAAACAACTTAAAATAAACTAGGTCTACTGTTTAAAAAAAAAAAAAAAAAAAAAAAAAAAAAATCGAGAACAGTATAGCACTGCTGCATTACTAATATCAATGATTCTGAGAAAGAAATAGCCTATCTAAAAAGAATATAACCGTCTCTAAACCATAATGTCGAACATTAATGCATTTGAGCTGAAACTGAAGAGAATGAACAAAAGCCATTATAACGGCAGCGCTTTGCTAGCTTATTATAAGCTCAACCAAATGCATTTTAGATTAGATTAATCAGATATAGACAACATAAAAGTAATCTTACAACGTGCATTTGCAGAAAAGGACGCGAATGCGCACATGAACTTCACACGCTTGTCTGAGTGTTCTCGCTAGTTTCTCTGTGGATTTCCTTTAACAGCTGATACACGGGGAACTAAGCACAGATCATTTACAGCATTCTATTTCCATCGTCTCATTATAATGTTATGAAGGCTATGACAGATTGGCGCTGCACATCTTGCACTAACCATTTAATTATCACAGTGATTCCAGACATCACTGCAGTGTGGGCCTCAGTTTCACTTTATTTCGCCGCGGTCTGGAGGCGTGCTGTATAACGCTAACCAATCAGACCTCAGGTACCGCGCAAAATGACGCAATAACCAATAAAAAAGAGACTATATTTATAGAGAATATATATTTTTTAAAGTCAGGGCAATCATCGTTCTCATGATCGATGGTCGCGGTCACATTCGAGTACTCGATTACTTGACCACTGTTGCCCATCCCTAGTACAAATTGGTCTATAACTCCTCCCTGAACCTCCCGCTGCCCTGTATCTCACTCTCTCATTGGCTGTCGGTCATTGCCGATGTATTTTTCAGTCAGAACACATTTCACACAGCAGGAGTTTGAATCGCTGACAGGTCCAGATATTTAGCATGCAAAATATCTTGCGGGCGTCTGCGACTCATCGGAGATTCTCTCTGAACGCGTCTTTGATAATTCACACAGCGTGATTGTCACTTGCGTGCACAAACAACGATTTGCCTACGATTTCAGGCATTTGACTGTGATTTCTCAAAACCTGTCGGCGAGTCGAAATCGGGGCTAAAATCGTGCAGTGTGAACTTGGCATAAGACAGCCTTTAAAATGGCTAACTAGCTGTTGAGTGCCCTGACTACTGAAGGAGTTGATTGCGACAACCAGTGAAAAAAGGACCGAGATTATGCATTTTACCTCACATCCGGAGAGAGCTTGGCTGGCTTCTGCCGCATAAAACAGTGACTCAACGCTAGAGGGGTCTAAGTTTGATTTGATAAACCTGCATGTCTCCTGAGGTAGAGAGGAAAGACAAAATTAGAGACAGTGATCAAGAATTACTAACATAACACAACAGTATTAGAAAATGAACATTTCACCAATATTAAAGATGTTTTTTTTTTCTCTTACATCTGCATCCGCAGCAAAGATTCCCAACTTGCTAAGTCCAACAACAGAGTAATAAGCAGATTTGAGGTCAGTGAGGGGTTGGCTCAATACAGCCTGGAGTCTGGCCACATCGGTAGTGGTCAGATGATGGGACGGCGTCAGGGTCTGGGTCTCAAAAACCAGGGAGAGGACCAGCAAGCTGAACAAACCTTCAAATGGATACATGTACAAACTGAATGCAGTTCATATGATGACACATCAGCCTTTTAGGGAGACTACATGCAAAGGAAGCGTTTGGTTTCTAGGAAGGCATAAGGTGCATTTTGTGGGTCTGGAAAGAGCTGGATTGCTTGGAACCAAGTGGAAATTCTGCAAATTGTATGTCTGAAAGAACAACTTTTTTAATACTTTTGCCTTCATATAGAGCAATTTCTAGCATATTAAATATTTTACAGCTGACCCTAACTTGAAATGTGCATATTCACTACAGAAATCCACATGACTTTTCCGGGCCTAGAAATCACAATATTAAAATTCCCAACTGGAACCCTAGAGTAAGTGCCCTTATATTTAACCTTTTATAACCCAACAACAAAAGTGAGAACTTTAAGAGTTAAACACCAGAAATGACATGAGCACTGTATATGCTACCATAGCTATAGTACTTCGTTGCTACTGTTAACAAGACTGTACATTTATAATAAAACTTATATTGACTTTGGAAAAATACTACGCGCAACATTATTTAAGAAAAACTATAACTATGTTTAATATGTAACAGTTATAAAATCAGAATAAATGAAAGTGCTGATTGACTGGGTGGTGAAAGCTGTTTGCAAGCACTGTTCGAATAAAATTTGATAAACTGCATTCATAAACCTGCCTAAACACATCAGTAACGTATGACTGTTTGCTCTTAATTTGTTTTAATAAACAAATATTAAATAATAGCATGAAAACGTGCAAAAATGACACTTACTGAGATGAGCCATGTCTCCAACTGCAGCGTCACCAAAAGCTCAAAGAACTTCCGGGACACGCGGATGAAACCTATTTCACTGGTGTAGGGTGAGCTGTGCGTTCATGTGATCAACTAAAATATAACAAACATTAAAAAAATTAACAACTCAATGATATAGACTACGTTTACAAGACAAAACTTGTATTTAATAAAAAAGCAAACTTCGCAAATATGTAAACATGTATGAAACGGGGATTACATTGAGGCGCAAACACCCCTACAGACTAGATGTGGTGTGAACCAAGTCATGCAAAAATGAATGAAACATGAGAGATTTAATACATGTACTTCTAAGGGTATTTTTTATAATATGTGCATTACATTTATAATATGTAAATTAAAATGATCATATTTCAGAAATTATCACGATGATACCGTTTCTGTGAAAATTAAAAGAGACTCGCGCACCGGAGGACCGAAGGTGTCCGCGTTGTGCTTTGTGTCTGTTTGTGATTGGCCTCTTCAGTACTAGTTCTCCTTCCAGCCAACCAGATACGTTACAGGATAACTATGTATGGCAAGCCGGTTTAATGTTTAATTCTTAAAACATTGCTGGGGCTAAAGCTTTACAAGTAACTTGAGTTACGTAATCAGATTACTTTTTTTCAGGTAACTACAACAAAATATCGGATTTACTTTTTCAGTTAAGTAATGCAGGTTACTTTGACCATTTATTGACTGAAAGCTCTCTTGTCTAAATGTAGAGAAAATTGTAAGTGAGGCATTGTGTGTAAACATGAGGGTTCCCAGCAAACACAAAACGTTTTTACAACGTTTCACAACGTTGTATTTTGGTTGCAATTAGGTAATGTTGCAGTACAACGTTTTAAAGACGTTTTAAAAACATTTTTTTAAATAGAAAAATAATGTAACCAAAATAAAACGTTTCAAAAACGTTGTAAAAATACCAACCTGGTACGTTTTCTTTAAGTAGTCAAAAAAACGTAAATATTACGTTTGTCTACTACCAAACTACAACTTTTGTTAGACGTTTTATTCTGGTGTTAAAATAACGTAATCTGCACGTTGGAATAGGACGTTTAAAAAACGTCATGACAGTACCAAAATACAACCAGATGCCAAACCTCCAATGATAGGCTACGTTCTGTTTGTGTAAAAATATCAGTAACATTTTACCATTGAGGCGAGTGAGACTGATTTATGCAGCTGAGCATTCGATATCAAAAGGACTTAAAGGTAGCCTAATATGTGAATGCTTACTTTCAGTGGTCTCTGCTCATTTAACTAATAGCAAGCTATATTAGAATAATCCAATCGATTATTGTTGTTTCATAGCTCATCACGAGCCTGGCGCGTGGATCAAACAGCTCATAGAGTGTATAAATGAGCCCGATCACACGAAAATGCGTATAAATATAACTATTACTATATACGCACGAACCTA
This sequence comes from Gobio gobio, assembly GCF_949357685.1. Taxonomy (NCBI): domain Eukaryota; kingdom Metazoa; phylum Chordata; class Actinopteri; order Cypriniformes; family Gobionidae; genus Gobio; species Gobio gobio. The sequence goes on along the minus strand of NC_137112.1, from coordinate 18,993,213 downwards.
GGCTGTGATGATGTAGGCCTAGGCTGCACTATCCAATTAAACAATGTTATCAACTTTAGGGACATTTTCTACTCCATCAGTAAGACTATGTGATGTTTTAATTCTTGAAACGCTGTGTAATTGACATATGACGTGTTTAATGGGCGTGCGTGTTGAACATTCGAGTCGCTTTTAAACTGGAGCGGTGGGAGTTACCATGGAAACGGGGCGACACAGTGAAACAGCAAGACTCCGCCTGCGTCCTGTCACTGTTGTTTTCACTGATTTCAAGTTTAGCCCCTAAAATTACACATATACTGTTAAATTACACGTATAATACATACAACTGTTCCGTTGTTATGTTGAATATTTTATTTATAGAAATGGTTTAACGTTAGTGTCTTCGGAAAAAATCAGTTAGCCGTTAGGCTAACTTTATGAGAGGTAACGTTAACTTAGGCTAACGTAACTAGCCTTGAGCTCTTGTTTATGAAAGTTTGGGGTTTTAATCACATATTATGTGAAGATAAGAGGGCTTTGATAGTTTTGTTAACGTTTTGCTGGCAATTTGTCAATGGATGAATGGAAGTAACGTTAATCTAATTATTTAACCTAAAAGTTTGCACTGTAAAGTTAATCGGTGACGTCACTCACATGGAGCGTGACAATGAGCTGAAACTATTTCAAACACCTTTTTTCTTTTATCTTACATGGTTTTCCATCAGTTATTATTATTACGTATATATCTCAATGCATCTGTAAAACCCCAAAACATAAATTCTGATATCTAAAGATATTATATATTGTATATCCTGTATATTCTTACTTTTTTCAGCATTTTAACCACGTGCTCCAGTTTATTTATTTCTAATAAACCTGACATTGTATACCACATATTGTTGGCTCTGTGACAAATTGTTTATGTTTCTAGATTCTGATGGATGTGCAGAGAACATCTCTAAGGTACTATGAACCATCTGACTTGTAAGTAAAACCTCAAACATTCCTGTGTGTATATGATACAACAAATGTTGATAGTTCTTGTAAATTAAATGGTAAAATGTTCATGAAGTGACTCTGAGAGCAGCTCTGCAGATAAAGTTAATGTATAGAGAGACAGCAGACACTGAAATCATTGCAAGCGTCACACGCGCTTTAGTTTGCGTAGTAGTCGAAACTGCAGCGCTCATTCACACAGACATGGCAGAACATAAAGACTTCAGATTTCATTAGCAGTTTTTTTGGCTTTAATATTCACAGACACTAGTCTGTATCGGTATCTGATTCATTGTACCGCCCTACTTTTAATTTATTAATTCAAAAATTGCCAAATTCTGTGGCGTTCCGCTTTATACAGTAAATTGTGACTGGATTCTGTGGTTTCATGCATGTTTTTGCATCACGGAAATCATATGACTCTACGTGGTATTTGCAGTATTAAAGAGATTTAGTTTTGAGAGTTATTTATTGTTGTGTTATAAATTTGCTACCATAAGAAGGGTATGAATGACTAAAAGACTAAATTTCAGTCCGGCAGAATTCTCTGCACACTTTAACACAGAGGCCAAATGAGCATTTTGAATGTAAGAACCTCACATTATATTTATAACAATCCTTGTTGATATTTGAATTGTATTTCAGGGCAGTTTGTGAAGACAGATAAACAAGAGATGTTGTGACAACCTGGACAGAAGTCGGTTCCAGATCCACCTTCCACACCAGATTTCTCTCTCATATGGATTGCTGTCTGCTGTCATATTATATGTTCTCTGCAGAATTAGGTGCATGCAGATATTACTAAAGAACATGACTAAACTTTGTTTGCTATAATACATCTATTTAGTGCACCAGTGTGAAACATACTTCCCCCCACATTTGCTGTATATCTATATCTTTGTTATAGTATTCTTTCAGTGGTTAAGGGGATTTTACATGACAGGCGTCAACGTTAAGGCCTGTACACACAAGGACGAATATCGCGCGCGCTTATCGCCAGCGTTTTTCGTGCCGTTTTACAAGATGGTGCTGCGGCACTTTAAGCCTCTGACACTCGCTTGTCACACAGAAGGAGAAGAGAGACAGTATTTACGTGCTTGCCAAAACCATAGACATATTATGTATATGGACAAAACCATTCACACATTTTTTGCTAACTGGCAAGCAGCATTAGCAGTTGAGTTCATCTTCTTCTTTGTCTACTTACTACTTCTTCGTCGTATCAATCAGTACGTTTACATGGACAACAATACTCCGATATTAATCTGATTAAGACCATACTCTGATTAAGAAACTACCATGTAAACAGCGATTTCTAATTACCTTAATCCGGTTAAAGCCATACTCGAATTAAACAAAAATCGAATTAAGACATGTGGAGTATGCCTGTTTTAGTCGCATTATCTAAGTGCATTGTAGACATGTACACACCTTAATCTAACTATTAACGTCGTGAAGGAGTTTCCGCCGCGTTTTGTGACAGGTCACACACACACACACACACACACACACACACACACACACACACACACACACACCAGGCAAGTGCAGAGGGGAGGGCTTCGGGGGCTCGTATCAAAAGTATATAAAGTGCCCCTCTAAACAATCATCAATAATATTGTGACAAATAAAACAGAATTTGAATTATAATTAATATAACCGCACGTACAAAACAATGCGCTTAAATTCCCGTTTATCTTTTACGTATCTTTCAGTCTGAAATGTCGTTGCCATGACGTTGCTATGGTGCGTGACTGCGTGTCTTGCTCATAGACCGTAAAAACTCTGCTCACTCGGACACGGCCTCCTCTATATTTTTTTTCTTTGTGTTGCAATAATGCTCATTTTAAAAGTAAAATACGATCATTTTGTATCTGTAATCCCAGATTCATATTTGTCTGCTTACAACAGCGGTCGGGAACCTCTAGGCTTGCGAGCCATATGCCATTCAGTGAACGCTTGTGGCTCGATGGCAGAAAAAAAAAACAATCCAAACAATCACGATTTTGAAACCTTTTCATCACATTTTCATCATTTATCAAAACTATTATTCGAAATGTAGGCTGTCAAGAAGGAGGCAAGATGGGCAGTGTCTCTTAAAAAAACCTGAAAGACAATATTTAATATTACAAAAAATAAAACTATATATATATATATATATATATCATAATATCATAAAAAAAGTATAAAAATCACTCGTTTTTATAAAGTCACACTGTCCAACAGTGACACCCGCAGGTAAACCACGAAAGTCGCGCTATGATTGGACCCCGGACAGCGTAGCGTGGCATGGGGACGTAATGACGTACCATTAATCAAACTATGTTCTGTAACATGTAAAACGGGAACATGAACGTAATATTCTAAAAGCAACTCATGTAAATACCTTAATCAGATTATTGCCTTATTCAGAGTAAGGTCAATAATTAGATTACTGCTGTCCATGTAAACGTAGTCATTGTGTGCTCGGCAAGAGAGTTTTGTGCTTGAGCGCCACCAAGTCGTGTTTTACTGTCACTTCAGCAGCTCCAGGCATGTGAACAAAAGCGCCGATCTCATTGGTCGGCCAGTTTTTTACGCGCCGCGTCAAAATAAAAAAATGAACCCGAGGCGTTTTTTTAAAAATGACGCTTTTACGCCTGGCGTTTTGCGCGTCAGTGTGAACACTCACATTGGCGCCCATTGTTTAGTCCCGAGGCGTTAAACGTCGGTGATAAACGCGTGCGAAAATCGTCCCGGTGTGAACAGGCCTTTAGTAAATGCAATGATCTCTATGAAATGAAGCGTCCGATTTCTGGTGTTGTGCCGAAATCTGACCTACCAAATTATGTGACCCTAGTTGACTGTTACAACTAAACCCATCCCTAATCCTAACCTTATAACTAGGGTCACAGAATTCAGCACTATAACAGAATGAATCTGCATTGAATGAATGATTTACTTACTAACTCACTCATAAGACAGCCCCTTGCTGCCACCTACTGGCATAACAATGTAACCTGCTACAAGTATGCCAATATTATAAAATATTTATTGAACAATAATAGCCATTATAAACTTTACATATGTAATGTATATTAATTAATAAGTTTATAAATAATAAATTGTATTTTAATTATTATAACAATTGATATAAAATAATTTGTAAGAGAAAATGTACATTTTACAGATGAGTTTCTGTTATAACATCTGTGCACTGACATTTCTTGGATTTTTCTATTTGTTAATGTTCTTATTTAAATTTGCTGTACTTTATTTGTACCATTTTGTTTTATTGGCGTAGTTTTATTTATCTGTTAAGAATTTTCTGTTATTATTAATGAGGGCGCTAATTGTAGTCTTTGAAAAAAATCTCAAGGTCCTTGAAAGTACTGGAATTTAATTATACATTATCTCTACAAACAATGACAAAGGTGTTATAATTTAACACTTTTGTTGTTGTTCCAAACTTGTGTGACTTTGTTAGACCTTAAAGTTAATGTTTCTGACCTTATTCACCATTCACTTTCTTTGGTTAAAAAAAAGTGAATGGTGAATAAGGAACATTATGCTTATCTCCTGACTAAGGTTAACATTAACACCTCCATTTGTTCAACAGTGGAAAGAAAGTCATACAGGTTTACATTGGATTTACGCAGGGATGAGTAAATGACAGATTTTTCTTTTTTTGTGAACGACCTAATCATATTTCTTATATTGTGTGAATAAATACAATGAGTGACTGTGTATAGTTAGTACTTTATGTTAATGTAGTGTAGTAAACATAGAACTGACTACGCCACCTCCTTATTTAAGGCAGGAGGAGCCTTTTCACAGATAGTGGGATTATAAACAACAAAGCTAGTTTGGCAATAATCAGTTTTATTCTCATTATAACATCGCGATATCAAAAAGGGTTAAAACCAGTTAAAATATGTCTGTAGTAAAATATCCATAAAATCTGGATATTAGCTCTCTAGAATGCAAGAAGGGTCGGGCCTGCTCTCATGCACCACCTGCCACCTGTAAGAAACAGAAGAAGAAAACAGAAGAAACCCACAGCATACACCGCAAATAAGTAATCTTTAAATCACCGTTTCAGTGCCAACCATCTAATACACACCACACAGCAGTGCCACACACCACCCAGATCAGCCACACCAAGGGAGGTTAGGTGTAAATGCAGGCCCGGCCCTGTACAAAGCCACTAGCACTGTAACAGAAGAAAAGGAGAGCAATTCCACACAAAAAAAACAAATAACAAAAAGAACTATAATTTATACAACTCAATATTGAATCAAGATAAAATACAACCCACGAAAATGAACACTTAAATACACAAGAAACAGTGGCTGGTCTGCCCCTTTAACAGAAAAAGATACATGTTAAATACAAGTCAATACAAAACCGCAATAAAAGAAAAACAAACAAAACATACTTTAGCGAAAGTACAACTGCAGCACAGTTATCCAATCTCAGCGCTCAATCCCCAAACATGATACAAAAGATGCTATAAACAGAGAGCACAGATGTTGACAAAGAAACGTGTATGTATTAATTGCATCAACTCATAACTGATCGGCTTTAATAAAACATACTGCATTTACCAGTTATTCAAGGTTCCAGCACAGCCGTCAGCCCATTGAAGGTACTACAGCAATAAATGTTTGACCCGCTTCCCAAACAGAGTGCAAAACTTCAAGTCAGCCTAAAAGAAGAAAGGGATCATTTAAGAATGAAATGGTGCAACCAAAGCGCGAGCATTCAACGCAAGCAAACCACATGTTTAATTCAACATACCTCTATGAAAGGGTAAAGAGGCTGCACGTCGAGCACAACTTCAACACCATACCAATCTAACCATCTGCTGCTGCAACTACTATTTATGCTTCCTTAGTCATATGATTAGACACCCGCACCTGAAACTCATTGCTGGACAGTCCCCTCCCACATTAATGTAGTTTTATAAAATGGGCAACAACCAGAGGTCCGCCCTACAGGTAAGGTGAAATGTAAAAAGTGTTAGCAATGAGCTGAATATTCAGATGTACAGAAATATTGTAACCTGTGACTAGCCTATGACGAATTATAAAGAGATCTATAAATACCAATTAATCTATTTCTCTTACTGTAGTTATAATATTGTTTTATATTAAAGTAATTTTTCAAAGATAACAGTAAAAACATTTTGATTACATGTGTGAAGTGAAGAACAGTTTGGACGTGATAAATACGTTTCTGCAACGTTGAAAGGAGACGTGGTAACGTGATAAATACGTTTCTGCAACGTTGAAAGGAGACGTGGTAACGTGATAAAAACGTTATAAATACGTTTCTGCAACGTTGTGAAAAAAAAAACGTTTTTATAACGTGAAAAAAACCCGACATCTGTCGTATTAAATACGTAGGATAAAAACGTTATCACGACCTTTTCACAACGTGAAAAAAACGTTTTTACAACGTTGCTGTGTTTGCTGGGTTATAGTCTTATAGACCTTTCACACAATAACCAGAAATACGTAACCGTTGCGGAAGCAGAGTTCCTGTCAAGCGTCAACACATCAGAAAAACATACCCGGGCAAGAGAAAATGAATCAGAGAGTCTACACAACTTCGCTAACGGGTTTGCCAAATATTACATTTGATGGAAATGAACAATTAGGCCTATTTACATAGGTCTCAGATTACGTAACTATAAAGATTCAGTGTTACATGACATGTCTTCCTTGACCAAGATGATATCTTGTTTGTCTGGACTTTGGCTACAGTTCAAAATAGTTTAAACATCACGCAGTGTGCACAATTCAAAACATTTTTTGAATAAATTCTGGCATAGCACTGATATATATATTACAGGTGCTGGTCATATAATTAGAATATCATCAAAAAGTTGATTTATTTCACCAATTCCATTCAAAAAGTGAAACTTGTATATTATATATTTATTCATTACACACAGACTGATATATTTCAAATGTTTATTTCTTTAAATTTTGATGATTATAACTGACAACTAAGGAAAATCCCAAATTCAGTATCTCAGAAAATTAGAATATTACTTAAGACCAATACAAAAAAAGGATTTTTAGAAATCTTGGCCAACTGAAAAGTATGAACATGAAAAGTATGAGCATGTACAGCACTCAATACTTATTTGGGGCTCCTTTTGCCTGAATTACTGCGGCAATGCGGCATGGCATGGAGTCGATCAGCACTGCTCAGGTTTTATGAGAACCCAGGTTGCTCTGATAGTGGCCTTCAGGTCTTCTGCATTGTTGGGTCTGGCATATCACATCTTCCTCTTCACAATACCCCATAGATTTTCTATCTAGGTCAGGTGAGTTTGCTGGCCAATTTAGAACAGGGATACCATGGTCCTTAAACCAGGTACTGGTTGCTTTGGCACTGTGTGCAGTCCTGTTGGAAAATGAAATCTGCATCTCCATAAAGTTGGTCAGCAGCAGGAAGCATGAAGTGCTCTAAAACTTCCTGGTATACGGCTGCGTTGACCTTGGACCTCAGAAAACACAGTGGACCAACACCAGCAGATGACATGGCACCCCAAACCATCACTGACTGTGGAAACTTAACACTGGACCTCAAGCAATGTGGATTGTGTGCCTCTCCTCTCTTCACTCTGGGACCCTGATTTCCAAAGGAAATGCAAAATTTTCTTTCATCAGAGAACAACTTTGGACCACTCAGCAGCAGTCTAGTCCTTTTTGTCTTTAGCCCAGGCGAGACGCTTCTGACGCTGTCTGTTGTTCAAGAGTGGCTTGACACAAGGAATACGACAGCTGAAACCCAGTCTTGCATACGTCTGTGCGTAATGGTTCTTGAAGCACTAGCCACGTTTACATGCGCACTTTTTTGTCATTCCGATTAAAATCATTCCGATTGAAAGATTCGGTGGACTGTTTACATGAGACGTTATCTAAACCGATCTGGTGTTTACATGTGGTGACTTTCAGTCGGAATCATTTTGTGACATGCGCACACAGTTTGTCTGCCGCATCAGATTTGTAACGTTAGTATCGTGGATCAATAGTTCTGTGTTGGTAATTTTTATATTTATTTATTTTTCTGTGGGCGGACATGCAGTAGTTTAAACTAATATATGTCCTATACAATGGCTATTTCAACAGCTTTGAATGATGAATGCGGAATCGAATTAATTAAATTCATTTATTTTGAAAAACGCAAAATTAACTACAAAATACACCCAAATTATTAAAAACATAGGATGTACGGTGAAACAAGAATGAAAGCATTCAAGACGTGCTCCGCAAAGTAGTACTAAACGCATAGATATATTTCAGATGATTAAGGAAAGATACCATAATCACAAAGGTATAAATATTAACAAATGTAATTAAAGTAGACTGTGGGTAATGTTACTTAACCAATTTGAAGCAGTTGTTTAACTTTTTTTTTTATAACTTACGAGAAACCGAGAGAAATGTCGACACGTCCTCTCCAGCAGCTTGAATGTTCCCCGTTGCAATGGCAACTCTCAACGGCCACCAGGACTTATACAGTTTTTTAAAAGCTATTCATTATTTGTTGTAAAGTGTAAGAATCACCTCAGAAAAAATAATTCTTCTGTCAGGCGCAGTTGAAGCCTAGGACAAACGCTGTCAAGATGAGATGGTGTAGCCAGGCTATGTCTGTGTCATTATTCCAACATCATGTTCATAACATGTTAAGAAATAAAAAGTTTAATACCTCAGAAAAATTAACTTTCCTCTCTTGTCAACATAAGCCTGGTGTGAGCGCGGCGTGCGCTCTTCAGTTGTGGAGGCATGCGCGCTATACGTCACATCACAGAAAGACGTACACTCACAGTAATCGGATCAGGTCGTTTACATGATGGAATTTTTCGTTTGATCGGTTCATGAAAAGGTTTATCCCACCCCTCTCAAACCGATTACAATTTCATTCGGTTTGGCCATTTTTATTCCGATTGAGGTGTTTATATGGAGCATTTTCATTCGGATTGGACTTTTAAACCTATTACAGTGCTCCATGTAAACGCACCTACTGACTCCAGCTGCAGTCCACTCTTTGTGAATCTCCCCCACATTTTTTTAATGGGTTTTGTTTCACAATCCTCTCCAGGGTGCGGTTATCCCTATTGCTTGTGCACTTTTTTCTACCACATCTTTTCCTTCCCTTCGCCTCTCTATTAATGTGCTAGGACACAGAGCTCTGTGAACAGCCAGCCTCTTTTGCAATGACCTTTTGTGTCTTGCCCTCCTTTTGCAAGGTGTCAATGGTCGTCTTTTGGACAACTGTCAAGTCAGCAGTCTTCCCCATGATTGTGTAGCCTACAGAACTAGACTGAGAGACCATTTAAAGGCCGTTGCAGGTGTTTTGTGTTAATTAGCTGATTAGAGTGTGGCACCAGGTGTCTTCAATATTGTACCTTTTCACAATATTCAAATTTTCTGAGACACTGAATTTGAGATTTTCCTTAGTTGTCAGTTATAATCATCAAAATTAAAAGAAATAAACATTTGAAATATATCAGTCTGTGTGTAATGCATTAATATAATATACGGATTATATATATATATATATATATATATATATATATATATATATATATATATATATATATATATATATATATATATAAATGGAATTAGTGAAATAAATCAACTTTTTGATGATATTCTAATTATATGACCAGCACCTGTAGGTCAGGGGTTTTCAAATTGTTTATGGACCCTCCCCACCAAAGTTTCCCCCATTGGACACACCCAGCTCAGGTCATGGAGCACTTTACTAAGTTACTTACAGTCTTCCTAGCCTTGTTCGGGAAGCAGACACACTCTTGTAAGTCTATAGCTATGTTCACATTTTCTTCCATATTACCATTGATTATAGTAGGAATTTACAAGGCCTCAGGTTGATACCACTTTTGCCATGTAAAATTGTGGGGTGTCACATGGTTTGTGTCTAATTGGGTTTTATGTGATGTGTCCAGAAAAAGCTAAAGGTTAGACATCAGAATACCAAGAGTGAGATGAATCCCCTGGAGAATTTTTACATTTTTGGTCAGACTGGAAAAAAAACAGACAGTTCCATCGATCTGATAAAAGAGCTCTGTAAGAACATACCAGGAAAGAGGGAAAATAATCTTGTTAAAGATGACAGATAAACCAATAATCAACAAAAACAGCAGAAATAATGAAAAGGTACTAAAATTTAATAATCTTAAAAGCCAGACCATCTTTTGACAGAAAAACACAAGGAAATAATTGGTTTAGTACAATATATTTCAGTCTCGATAGGCATAGAAATCGATCGTTCCTTCCCCCACTTTTTACACTATAAAAGGCCCGTTTACTTCTGAAACAGTCTTTATGAAACAGAATGGCATTAGAATATGATATATGAGCTAGGAAAACCAAGTGACTGAATACAAAATATTGTCACATTGGGAATGGGGCAGTACTTTCTGATGAGTGTGTCCATAGTTGCCAGCAAAACAATATTTATATACATGTTTGTCATCTATAGACATTTAAACATTGTACCAAGAATGGAAGTACAACTTATGATTAGAAACAATTGAACTAGACATCATTTACAACATCTACACTTAAAGATGGTCATGCTGATAAATGGATATTGAACGTTGTCATCCTCCATGTCCTTGAACATGCAGTATTGCGCAAATTAATACTGTTAACTGAACAATACTGTTAACTGAACAATTCAGTAAAACATACTGTTAACTGATTTCTCGTCCGGCTTTTTCAACAGATGAGGCCATTGAAGCACAGAGTTCAAGAGTTTATGGGGGGAAAAAAGTTAAAAACATTTGTGGTGAATTTTCTCCTCCGTCTCGGTCAAGTTTCTGAACAGATTTATCCAATGGGTTTTTAGAGGAAGTTGAAGGATTTTAAATATTGCCACCAGATTTTCAATCCCAAGGTATTATGTGGCAACTGAAAAGTTGTCTTATTTGGTTCATTTGTACTATCATGTTAATATAAGGTTTAATTTCTTCATCAGCCACATGGTCAGTGATGTAAAAAATCCAGAAGGTCAGGGAAATGTTGAGCTGTTTTCAGTTCTACTGAAATTGCTTATGGGAAATTGAGTTTTTCCTCAAATTTTTCTGCCAACATAAAGGGGATATAAAGAAAGTTGTGACTGGTGCTCTCGCTTGCCATCTCCGGAGCTGTTTTGAGTCAGTCAGTCAGCTTTTCCATTGAATCACTCATTGAGGATGGGAATGCTGGCATGATCCAAACAAGCTAACAGTTTTTCATTACAGCATTCTGCAGAGAGAAAACAAATACATATTAAATCCTATTGAAAGCATTTACTTTCACAAGGCCAACATACATTAGGTTAACTGCTATAGACTGAGCAACTGCTGCCCTTTAGTGGACAAGTTTGGTAAACAATCAAGAGTTGTGTTCAGAAGAAGAAAGAAATTCATACAGGTTTGGAACAACTTGAGGGTGAGTAGATGACAGAGTTTTCATTTTTGGGTGAACTATCCCTTTAACACAGAAGCAGGACAGTTTCTCATGCAATGTCATCTAAGGGATTGAAGGTCACTTTACAAAATGTCCCGACTTTTCAAGAAATGGGGTTGTATATTCATAAATGAACGATGTAACAGTGACATGACAGACCTGGCACAGAGCTGCTGCTGGCTCTACAGGAGGACACAATTGGATTTCTTTTTTGCTTTCTTCTTTTCCACCGGTGTTTTCCTGTTAATTTGTCTGACCAAGTCATAGAAGATCTGCAATGTGCAAAAAATATATTCATGAAGTACTAAATGAACATGAAACTACTGGAGTATGTTCTGAATGGGGAACATGTCAAGCAAGTATATTAAACATGCTCACATCAAGGACGTTGATCTTTGATTTGGCGGAGGACTCTAGAAAGGCACAGTTATTCCACTGCCGGGCCAGATTTTGCCCCTGTTCTTTCCCCACCACCCTCTCATCCTCCAGATCACACTTATTACCCACCAGGATCATTGGCACCTATCGTCGGAGAGAAGGAGAAAAAAATTAATAGATAAACAAATGGCAATTATGTGGATCTATCATTTGGCCATGGACACTAAACATGCAACATTTATGAACATATTGTAGTTTTGTGACATTTTTGTCTGTTTATTAGACCAGCGAAGATGAAGAATGCCAAGTTACATCGCTATTTTAGTGAACCCACCAGTGAACTACTTGTGCATTATCTGTAACACAAGATACTGTACTTTGTACAAGATAGCCGATAATTTGACGATAATTGGGTTTCCCCCCCATTATTGTATTAAATTATTGTTATTATCATCTGGCAAGTATTATTATTACATTAATATTAGTAATAATTAATTTACCTTCCCAAATTTCCTAATGACGTCATGCTTAACCACACTTATGACACTGATGTGCACGTATGAGGATTGAGGACTCAATTAAATTAAAATGTATTTAAATTAAATGTTTTTAAATGTTTTTAAAACAAAACATTGAATTGCTAGGTGATCTATTCACAAATTGTCAAGAGTGCTAGTTATAAAAGAGACAGATCATTCTTATACAGTTGTTGTTTAATCCAAGGCAAAAACGGCATTGTTGTTCGTCACCATGACTATGGAGCATAATCGCCCAACACCAGTGTTCTTTATTAGATAGAATAAATCCCTTTGTGGGACACTATGATTTTTTTAACTTTGCAGATCTTAAGGTGATGATACATGGGGCAACTTTTTTTAGTAATGTTGCCGAGCAATGTTACTTGGGCACGTTCCCATTGAGAATGGTCAACAATTTTTTTGATACTCTAGATCGGTCATGGGCCCTGTGTCTCACCTGGTTGCCCGTTGACAGCAACATTGCTCAAAAAGTTGCCCCGTGTATACCTTTATACATGCAGAAACAGATACATTACACACTAAAGGAAAAGTAAAACATTAAAAAAAGCATATGACCACTTTACAATTAGTATAGTCACAAAATATGACATTCTTCTGGTATTTGTAACATCAGTTATCAGCATGTGGGAATTAAGAATAATGCAAATAATCTTGGTTTCCAAGGTTTCACTGTAAATACAAATTAATTTGATTTATTGAATTTGAGTGCCATTATCCAAATGAAAGTCAATCCAAACTTAGGCAGTTAATTGTAGTCACTAGACTATTGACAAGCTAAGTATAGATTGCTTAGGCTCTCCCCATCGCTGCCCAATGAAAACACCATCGATCTTAAGCCCAGTCTTTACAAATGCTGGACAGATCTGTGAACTACTAGATCATGCGTGGCGTAGTCTATGAACTTTCCCGTCCCATCGGCGCATTTATGGAATTGCACCCTCACGCTAATTTGCCCGGTTTAGTAAATCTGTCCCTAAATGTCGTGTTGGTGCTCTTAAATATAGCGTGACAGATCACTGTAACCTTCAGTTTAAGCGGCAGCATGGATCAAACGCATGTGAACTAATCATCCCATCTCTTTACTAAATCCACAAAAACATGGGTGAACATAAGAAGGTATGTTGAAAGATACATTACAACACACCAAAATGAAACTGGAGTAGAAACAATTCTGTTATTAAAATGTTGACATAAAAACAGCCTAATGTGCAATGTAAATGTTTGTACAACTCTGTTTTAGCTATTTGGGAGTTGATTATTAAATAAGTTTTATGGCCTAAAACTTTCATTTCGGTGCATCCTTAATTAAAAAGCATATGGATATGTAAACAAGAACATTCATCCAAATTTAAAAGGTTGTCAAAACACCAAAACCACCTCTTTACGTTCACTTACAACAAACCAAGTGTCTACAAATAATACCCCACTAAGACACAGGACCTTTTGACCAATAATTGAATTTGTCCATTTCGCATGTGCAGACACATCAAAAGCCCTTCAAAGTTCAGAAGCAGCAGCATTTTAGTCAGACAGCATAATTAATCATGAAAATAATGCACATTTTATTTTCGATAAGTTAGGTGTAAGGTGTGTAGTAGGGATGCACCGAAATGAAAATTCTTGGCCGAAACCGAAAACCGAAAAAGAGGAAACCAAGGCCGAAAACCGAAAACCGAAACACCGAAAGAAATTATGCCAATTATTAGTACCATTGCATTTATGGCTATGACTGTGTACTAACTTTACTAAAATCAAGACATTGCAATTGCATAAATTAATATTAAAGTTTCAAAGAATAAATCAATTACAAATTATGCCAATATTTATTTAGCACATTGCAACAATGCACAGTATAAAATAAAATTCAAACAAAAATGTTTAACTTGACCCCACTCATTTGTGCATTAAATAATAATTTACAGGCCTACAGAAAGGTTTTAAAATTAAATGTTCTCTCATAAAAACAAAGTGCATTTAGGTCTAGTGCATTTAAAAATTTTCTCTGTAGGACTACAAGAAAGTGCATTCAGAACAGGTGCATTAGGTCTAATAATCAACACTCAAATAACATAGTACGCAAACATGTAAACTTTACATAAGGCAGTTTTTTGCAATAACTTCTAAATCTGATTATAAAATAGTTTTTTATCCAATTGGTTGTTGAAATATAATCATTATATACACAGTGTCTGTCATTTTCATGACAGGTTTATTTAACATGCATGAAATAATCAAGACATCACTATGTTAAGTAGAATATAATGAATATAACGGCTAATATAGAGCATATATTTAGTGAAAGAGTTGATTTACTTTAGTGAATAAAATTTTGTGGACACTGAATGACTGCCTGATGCTAAAGTTACATGACAGTTTGGTTTACAGCAGTTATATTGACGTCTTTTCGCCGTTGAAACACTGATTGAGCGATTACACCACATATGAAACGTGACAGTAAGTTGTAGTGTATCCTCAACACATCTTAGATGTTCGTTCATGTTTATTCTTAATGAAGAGATGATCGATCGCGCTCACAGATGACCGCGTTCACGCGCGCGCCGCCGCTTGAACTGTGATGTGATCAGTGATGCCACATTAAAGAGCGTCAAAACGGCATTTATCGTTTGAATTTCGTGATGCATGTTGATCGATGTTGGTGTGGGAACTCGGATTGAAGTGTGTTCCGTGCTTAAAACATGCCCACTGTTAAATATTGCATTGGGAAACCGTTGGGTTTCACAGTGAAGTCTGGTCCTCTTCTCATCGAGAACATGAGCTGCTGCAGCCTGCACTACAGCTGCACTGAACACTAGCTCTCGCTGGAGCAGACGTGGGTGTTTCTCAGATATACTGAAATACGTCCACACCGCAGACATGCCGCTTCAGACAAGCACGTGCAGGTCGCGGTTTCTGTTTACGTCATCACAAAATTTCGGCCATGTTGTTTCGGTGATAAAAGTCTTTCGGCCGAAAACCGAAAATGCACTTTTGGGCCATTTTCGGCCGAAAATTTTCGGTGGCCGAATATTCGGTGCATCCCTAGTGTGTAGTAACTAAGCACGAGACCAGCAACTGTAAACACATAGCATGTAATTGGATATAAATGTAACAAGACTCTTACTTTAATAATATTAAGAAATGACAAGTAAGTGTTTGAGAGAATGCTTTTTCCTAGAGCGCTACATTTTACCGGTTAACACTTAATATGCACGTTATGCATTGTTTGTTTTTTTTCAAACAGTAAAACTAATATGTACAGTATATGGATCTGAAACCATGCTGCAACTTATTCCAAAGAAACTTATAAAATGCAATTATACGGTAAGCATGCAAAGCGCACAAAATATACATGTGCATAGCATAATTTCTAGCATCGCTAACATCACAGCCTATTTAAAGGCTCATTTTAAACAGTAGGAGCTGTGCCAGTCAACATGACAATACATGGGCGAATACAGTCAGCATGTTCATCTGCTTGGCAAGTGTCATTGTCATGTTCTGATAAAATCACAATTAACTGTCTGGTTTCTACATCTTTTACTCAGGACCAAAAATCTGCCTTTAAACTGGAAATAAATAAAGATTTTACATATATTGATATTGACTGAAATGAAAAATTGACTCAATGTGATTTTTTACAGAAAATACGGTGGGTACTAATCCTAAACCTAACCTTAACCCATGTTGAGTTCATATAATTACCTTCTATTTAGGGATGTCATGAGAACCGATACTTCGGTACCAAGTTGGTATCAACATTTTAAAATCCTGATGGTACTTGTTTTCTACAGTACCGCAAGTACCGATGGTACGGAACATATATGCACTAGCATGTAGGTTGAAACCAAACACATTATCAGAGCAAATCAGTAATTAAATCAGTAATTTTAAAACTTTCTGTGAGACGTAATTTCACAGTGTTAGTGATTCAAGGCTGTACCACGTCTCTCTCTCTCTCTCTCTCTCTCTCTCTCTCTCTCTCTCTCTCTCTCTCTCTCTCTCTCTCTCTCTCTCTCTCTCTCTCTCTCTCTCTCTCTCTCTCTCTCTCTCTCTCTCTCTCTCTCTCTCTCTCTCTCTCTCTCTCTCTCTCTCTCTCTCTCTCTCTCTCTCTCTCTCTCTCTCTCTCTCTCTCTCTCTCTCTCTCTCTCTCTCTCTCTCTCTCTCTCTCTCTCTCTCTCTCTCTCTCTCAAAACGAGCAAATCCTAGTATCCACATTGCTTTTGCTCTGCAAGCGAGATGCACAGTGCAGTTTTATATCATGCAAATTTATAAATTCAAACAATTTTAAACTGAGAGACGGTCTTCAGTCAGTGCGTGCTCA
>NC_137112.1:17162226-17167226 GCF_949357685.1 Gobio gobio | reverse complement strand
AGACCCAGGACAACAGTATCATCAGCAAACTTGATGATCGAGGTGGAGCTGTGTGTGGACAAACAGTCATGGGTGTAGAGAGAGTAGAGCAGGGGACTCAGCACACAGCCCTGTGGAGCTCCAACACTCAGGGTGATGGAGGTGGAGGTGAACTGGCCTACTCTCACCGCCTGGGGTCTGCCAGTGAGGAAATCTTCAATCCAGAGGCAGAGAGAAGAATTCAGGCCTAGATCCAGGAGTTTGTGTGTTAGCTTAATGGGAACTATGGTGTTAAAGGCTGAGCTATAGTCAATAAATAGCAGCCTGACATAGTTCCCGCTTTTATAAAGAAGGAATCGGTCGAGGTGGAAGATTAACTATATGTAAAGATGAAATGCTGGACAACGACAACCCCATTCTCACCATAACCTACTATACTAAAGGCACCTTCCTCCTGCAAGGCAATGAGGCAAGCCTGAACTTATTCGAGGAGATCTTCCCTCTGCTGAAGGCCAGAGAAGAGGAGGAGAGAGATGAGCCTCATGCAGACGGCACAGACTCTGAGGAGGACAGCCCAGCGATTATTTCCCCTCCCCCATCTGACCGTCGACTGAGAGACAGTTTAGCTTTGCTGGAACTGGACTTCACTGAATTCAGAGAACACACTCAAGTCAAACTCTCAGACACACACAACACAAACATTCACATCCAAGAGCTCAAAGATGAACTCAGGCAGCTGAAGAAAGACACCAACTCCTCCATCACTGAGCTCACAAGAGCTTTCAGAGAACTGCAAGAAGAAAACCAAACTCTCCGTGTGCAGATATGCAAGCTAGAGGAGGACAAAGAGAGAAAAGAAGAGAACCTCTCTAAACAGCTGCAAGAAATGAGAGAGCAGTTACAGGAAAACAGAAAAGACAACACACTTCACTGCAGTACAGCTCCTACTACAGACAGCGAACCTACCACAAACACACAGACACCTGCAGAAACACAAACCTCCCCTGCCCACCCTACAGAACCTGATCCAGATGTTCTCCTCCTTATGGACTCGACTGGGAAGTTTGTGGACCCACAGAAACTCTTCCCACATCAAAAAGTCACTGCAAAACGATGCAGCACAACAGGCCACGCCCACCAGATCATCAGAGACTTAACAGGACACCCCTCATGTGTCACAATCCACACCGGGACTAATGACCTTCACTCGCTGCGCAACAACACGGCTGCAGCTATCAGGAAAATGGCAGAATTCACCAGCAAAAAGTTCCCAGAATCCCGAATTGTAATCTCTACACTTCTCCCACGACACGACACACCACCACACATCATCTACAGCATCAATACTGAAATTTCCCGCAGATGTTCTGCACTCCCAAACGTACACCTGGTCCACCACCACCACATCGGCCTCCAACACCTATATGATGTCCTCCACCTACACAAAGATGCAGTGCGTATTTTTGCAAAGACCCTAAAAGATGCAGCCCTGGGCCGCAGCCCAACATCACCGAGACACCTGCTACCGACTCCAGAACACCACCGGCCCATTCACCCCTACATGCCCAGACACACCCCTCCGACCCCGGTGAGGAAAGACATCGGCTGGACGAGCATCCCACGTCGTCCAACACACCCACAGCCACCTATGGCTCACTACACCCCTGTAAACCTGCAGTCACCAACTTCACGTCCACCTGCTGACCATCAGGCCGCCATCAGGAAGAAGAAACCAAAAAACCCCACACACCCACACCAAGAGAAATCCCTGCAACCGAGAGCACAGAGCTACGCTGAAGCTGCAGCCCGGCCTCCTGCTCCACCCTCCACCTCCACCCCTGCCAGTGAGCTGAGCCAGATCAGAGAGATGCTGCACACACTGTGCAACCAGCTCCTGAACAGATAAGAGCTACATTCACAACACAGTGCTCTATCGAAAAAAAAAAGAAAAAAAAAGCAACAAAACAAAACAAAAACAAACAAAAAAACACGTGTACTAATGTAATATTCCTGCAATGTATGTAGCTACATTAGCTTCACATGTTATATTAGTTAAATTATATTAGTTATTTTCTCTGTCTTACCAAATAGGTTTATCTTTAAAAATACTAATAAGTTGTTGGAATATTCAGGGTCTTCATTCTTCGACATTTGGTTCTAAAAGCACAGACCCAGAATTTCTTAAAAATATCAAAGATGCCGATATTATAATCTTGACTGAAACCTGGTGTCGAAATGATGCGCTTACCTACTGTCCCTCAGGCTACTATGAAATAATTTTACCCTCAGTAAAATTAAGTACAGTCCATCGTGGACGAGACTCGGGAGGAATTCTGGTGTGGTACAGGGAGGATCTGGCCAAACACATTTCTGTTATTACAGTTGGAAAGTTTCATTGCTGGATAAAACTTAACAACCAAATTGGCATTTCAAACACAGACACATATCTCTGTGCCATCTACATTCCCCCAGCGGATTCTCCTTACCATGATGAGGAATACATGCACAACATCCACACAGAAACCAGCCATTTCCAGGCCCAGGGAAATGTGCTGCTGTGTGGAGACTTTAATGCAAGAACTGGATCTGAACCGGATAACAGATCCAAAGGGCAATGAATATGTGTTTGGTCACAACCCCCTGAGTCTCACAAAAAATCTCCCACCAAGAAACAACCTTGACCAAACAGTGAATAAAAACAGTAGAGAGTTAGTGCACCTCTGTCGAGCCTCGGGCCTGTACATCCTCAACGGCAGGATCAGAGGGGACTCTTTAGGGAGGTTCACGTGTTGTTCAGCTCTTGGAGCTAGTGTAGTTGACTACGCCATCACTGACATGGACCCATCCTCCTTCAGTGCATTCACTGTCAAACAGCAAACTCTGCTTTCTGATCATAACCAAACTAACATTTATATAAAAACACACAATATACCAGAAGAAAACAGGCTGGAAACCTGCAAAATGCATCAGGTCCAGCAGAGATACAGATGGGCTCAAGACAGCCCAGACAAATTTGTTCAAGCCCTAAATTCGGAAGAACTAAAAAAGCTGATAAATACATTTATTACTACAAAATTCGAAACAACCAAAGATGGTGTTAATTTGGCTACAAATGAAATCAATTACATATTTGAAAAAGCAGCATATAAAAGTGAATTGAAAAAGAAAGGCAAAAAATATACTAAAAAAACACAAAAAGATGAAAAATGGTTCGACTCAGACTGCAGAACATTAAGAAAACAACTTAGAAAATTATCAAATCTGAAACATAAAGAACCAAACAACACAGACATAAGATCTGAATACTGTTCAAAACTAAAACAATACAAAGACACAATTAGAGTGAGAAAGCAACACCATCTGACCAAAAGTTTACAGGAAATAGAACACTCAATCAACAATAATCAGTTCTGGGATATGTGGAATAATCTGAGCACGACCAAACCACAAGACCTACCAATACAAGATGGAGATATCTGGACAAAGCATTTTGGAAAATTATATAAAGAAATCCCACCAAAACAACTCAATGACAATTATAATCTGATCAAACAAAATCTACAAACTTATGAAGAAAGAATTAAAAATAATCAAAATCCACTTGACTTCCCAATTACACACGAAGAATTGACAAACTCAAAAGCCAAAAAAGTAAGAAATCTTGTGGTCCTGACAGCATCCTGGGTGAAATGCTGAAGCACAGCACACCTGAGCTGCAGGCGGCTGTGCTCAAACTATTCAACATTGTACTTAGTTCAGGCTGTTTTCCTGACATCTGGAGCCAAGGACTTATAACCCCAATCCACAAAAGTGGAAATAAATTGGACCCTAATAATTTCAGAGGCATTTGTGTGAGCAGTAATCTGGGGAAGTTATTTAGCAGTATTTTAAACAATAGAATTGTAAACTTCCTTAACGAGCACAATGTCCTGAGTCCGAGTCAGATTGGCTTTCTTCCAAATCAAAGAAATACTGACCATATTTACACCCTACACACCCTAATCAATAAACACGTAAAACAGACCAAAAATGGAAAAATATTTGCATGCTTTGTCGATTTCAAAAAAGCATTTGATTCTATTTGGCACAACGGATTATACTACAAACTTTTACAAAGCGGTGTAGGGGGTAAAGTTTATGACATCATAAAATCAATGTATTCGAACAACAAATGTGCAATACGAATTGGCAACAAACATACAGAATTCTTCACTCAGAAGAGAGGAGTGCGGCAGGGCTGTAGCCTGAGTCCAACGCTGTTCAACATTTACATTAATGAACTAGCGGTGCAGCTGGAACAGTCGACAGGCCCTGGACTCACTCTAGGAGACAAACACATCAAGCTCCTGCTGTATGCAGACGACCTGGTGCTGCTGTCACCCACTGCACAGGGACTACAGCAGCACCTGGACCTGCTGGAGAACTACTGCCAGAACTGGGCCCTGGCAGTGAACCTCACAAAGACCAACATTATGGTCTTTCAGAAAAAGCCCAGATGTCAGGAACACAGAAACCAGTTCAGTCTAGGCAGCACCGCCCTAGAGCACACGATGCAGTACACTTACCTCGGCCTGGTCATCACTGCATCGGGGAGTTTCAGTATGGCAGTGAATGCTCTCAAAGACAAATCTCGAAGAGCTCTATATGCCATTAAGAAAAAATTCCAAAACATTGACTTACCAATTCCAATCTGGTGTAAAATCTTTGATAGTGTGATTCAGCCCATAGCGCTGTATGGAAGTGAGGTTTGGGGTCCACTCAGTGATCAGAGCAACACTAGATGGGACAGACATCCAACAGAAGCCCTACACACAGAATTCTGCAAACTCATCCTAAAAATACATAGAAAAACACCCAATAATGCATGTAGGGCAGAATTAGGCAGATTCCCTTTGATTATTAATATGCAAAAAAGAGCCCTCAAATTCTGGATGCACCTAAAAGCAAGTCCCACAGAATCGCTACATTTTAAAGCGTTACAAACCCAAGAACTGAACCCCGAAAAAAGTCCCCTCAGTCAG